>NW_019174307.1:16029583-16299971 GCF_002260705.1 Seriola dumerili
TATTTAGTAAGCAGTGATAATATCAATATTCCCTCTGCCTTGAACACTCACGTTGCTTTATACACATGCACTTATCCAGGAGAGTGAGGGGGAGGCGGTTATGTAAGAAGGGATCAAGGAGGGCTTCCCTTGAGCTTTGGATAGAAAGTGAAAGAAAAGAGCAAAGGAGATGAACATGTAGTATGTGAACGAAGAACAAGACAGGAAATGGGGCAGAGGTGCACAAAGGTGACCCCTCATGTGCTGCTGATGAAAAGATTAAGTCAGACAAGAAAGAGGGGGGAGGGGGAAGGAAACAGAATAAACCAGAATAATTAGTGATTTGAAACACTGATTAAAAGAGAGGGAGTCAGGCAAAGGGAAACAATAGAGGCTGAGAGAATAATTAAAATGCAAAATGTATTGAAGTGAAAGAGAGGTTTTGCTTTTGTTTGAGGAGTACTTTCTCAACCCAGATAAGTGTTTGCCGTCACCTCTCTAAATGTCCCATGCCTCTTTATAGATTGTGGATCTACATAGACCGCAAAACAGCATGTGTGTCCTTGCTATGCCGCTCAACCTTGGGATAACTCTGCATTAGCACATCAGGCTGTTAAGTCAATCCCAGAGCTACTCAGCCAAACAGACCATTGGCTTGATCTTTGATTGTAAAAGCCTGCCAGGCTGGCAAGTTAATCCTGGAGCGTAGTAGGCCAATCAAGTTGTCAGGCCAGGCTCACCGTCAATAACACATTTAGGTCAAACACAAAGGCACGGAGCAGACTTGATCCTCTAAAGACATACCTTCATCAAATCAGATATAAATATCAAACAGTCAAAGTATGTAGCTACACATATGTGCAAAGAAATATATGCCTTTAAAAGCTCCTCATATATATATATATATATATATATAATATATAACTCACCCCCACCACCCATGGATATATATATAAAGATATGTAAATCAATATAGGATCTGGAATTTTGCTGGACAACTTGTTACAGCTGCCTTTTTTATTGATCGCGATCTGAGCTCAGGCACTTGACAACGTGGAGCAGTAGAAAGGTTATTGTGCAGTCACCAGAACCACCCACATCTGCAGTGGCACAGAAAAATGAACTCAGAAACAGAACAACTAGACAGGAGTAGAGGAAACGGCAGCAGTGAAGGACAAGGGAGGTGCTGTGGCAACGAGAAGGGTGGAGAAAGAGCAAGAAATGCAGAAAAGGTAGAAAAAAATAAAGGGATGACGGAGAGAAACAGAGAAAGAAAAGACTCAGAGGCAGACAGGGAGACAGCACTATTTACGGTAGATTAGTTGTTATGGTGATAAGCAGAAGGGAAAGGAAGGGATGTAGTTGTCAGGGTGATGGGGCTGCGCTGGGCTACTAATGATATGTAAAAATAACTGCTCAGAATTCGCCCTACCTTTGGAAAAAAAAAAATTGCCAACACACATACACACACAAACATGCTCAGATGAATACACACAAAGACAAAGCAGTCTGTTGAAACAGGCTCCTCTCATTAGCATTTGGAGACGTACTCAGATTCCTCCCCCACAGTCTCAGCATGGAGCTCACTTTTTTGTAAGTTTTTGCTTAATGAGGGATGGTAGCTAGATACACACAAACACTGGGGATGTGAGTGTGAGTGTTTGCTGCTACGTGTAACACTTGTACTTCTGTGCTTCTGAAGGTCTAACAATGGCAACTGAGCGCATATCACACTGACAGAAGGAGATCACAGAGGAATGCGGGTAATTGTAGTTTAAATGGCCTGAAGGGGTTTCTAGAACGCTGGTCCTTGTAGTTTTTGCTGCTTGCAGTATAACCTCTGGGTTTTTCAAAAACACCTGATGTCATGACTATCAAAGAACAATCAAACACACCTTCCTATGCCAAGTGCCAAAAATAAATAACTTTAAATCATGTCAATAAGTAAGCATACTGTACGGTGTGGTGGAATGTAACTGTACAATTCTGAAGAACTTTTACTTTACTTACTTTAAACCTCCACTTCACAACATTTTGGAGTCAAATATTATATTTTTGACTCTGACAGCTGGAGTTACTTTGCATTTTTGGATTTTACTTACAAACAGCTATAAAATGTGACATATTACTGATTATAGAAATGAACATTATAGTTAAAACAAACTCTACCTGAACAACTACAACTTTACATTGCTGTTTACACTCAACTAAGTAATAGTCAACTAATATAATATATAATAAATTAACAATGACATGGGGTATTCCATTATTCTTGATACTAAATCAAATGTTGCTGGTAATACCTGGTGCTTTTACTGAAGTAACATTTAAAATGCAGGACTTGTAAAAGAGCTTTTGTACTTTTACTTCAGTAAAGAGTCTGAATGCGTCTTCCATCACTGGCTGTGTCCAATATTAGACAAAACACTAATAAGAAATCTAGGAAATTTTAAACCCAGCAGGAGAAACTGAGTCCGCACATGAATTACATATTCATACTGATCAGTGAGCATAAATACAACAGTCACTTCTGGGTAATCAGATATCACAAAACACTTACAAACAGAGCAGGCACCCTGCCGCTATATCACAACCAGTTAATGTGGGCTAAATTGCCTTGATGTCTATAAAAGCATCTAGTGGCCCTTCTCCTCATTTACTAATATTTAATTACCTGACAGTCTATTTCTGTAGTATATACTGTATAAACCCACTCACTTAAACACACTCACACACCATTCACTGCAGTGCACATGTTGAATATTTCATTATATTCACTTGTGCCACAAACACAAATGTTTCCCCTGCCATAATTACTTCATTATCAATGAAGACACACATATATCACACCACATGTCCCTCTAATGGTCTGATCACTTCCTCCCTCCCCTGCACACTGCACCCATCACACACATACAAACATACAGGAAACACGTACGGCATCACAAATTCATACATGGAATTTCCCTGAACTTACATTAACAAGAGGGAGTAACAGCCCAGGCTGTAACGGTCTTTAAATGGAAACCAATAGAGTGTATTTTAAGACCTACTGTTTAAGAAATACTTCCTGTTGTGGTTTTCTCAAGTGTAACCCCTCCACCTGGCTCTTGACAAAATCTAGTGTGTATCACTGGAAACATTTACACATTTCGTATAATTTTGAAGAACTCTTGCCTCACTTCCGCGCATTGATGGCTTTCATCAGAGGCAGACACCAGTAAAATAACAATTCCAATCTTTGACAGGTGATCCAATCAACTTAAGTAACCAAAATAATAAGGCAGTCAAATGTAATCCTACGCTATAACAATCATTGTATCATGGCTTGATGGCCTCTGTATGCTGGCCTATCTTCAGGCTTTGCAGCGTGTGTGAACCGAGCAAAGGAAACAGGCTTCCTACGTATATACACAATGCACCATCCAGGGCCGTTTTGGCTATCCTCAAGAAAGCCATTTAATATCCAGTAGTCTGCATGTGATCAATCTCCCAGCACAGTGTTACTGCCGCACAGGCCATTCCTCATCATTTAGAGGGAGAGGTATTGACCAGGCCAGGACAGCCTCTGTGGTACATTTGTGTGTTGTGAGCCAACAGCAAAGAATGAACAAAATTGTCCAGTGTACTAAATACATGTTTTTTTGTTGTTGTTTTTTTTTACTCCATTGTGTATTTGTATCTGCATGCTTACATGTTTATTAAATGTGAATGTGTGTATATCACAGGGGCAAAAACAGCAGTCTAACAAATATGTATTTGTTTATGTTCACATATTTTCCTGTGAGCGGGCTTGTTTCCATATTGATGTCTTGTGGGTTGATACAGGTAGCCATAATGTCTATTTATTATCAGTGCATCCCTAGTTAGACACTCCTGCTTAATGGCTCACATCAAGAAAACAGACACCAAGGACAAGCAGAGCATTGTTAAAGAGCATTAAATGCAACTGGCTTAGCAAAAAGAGAGAGAAGGCAGAGACTGAGACTACTCTTGAATGTGTAGCATCATTTTAGACCAATCAAGTTAAAGGCTCAGGGTGATCAATCGTTTAACATGGAACTGGCTGCCATCATACATTAGTGTGTACGGATGTCAATGTGGACAGCTGATCTGTCAATAAACTATTACACTCTTTTCCTCCACTAGAGATGAGAGGAATGAATGTTCAATACAAGCATCTAGGAAGCCTCGGGGGTATGAGACAGGCATGACAAGTAGAGACAAGGTCTCACTACATCTTATTTGTGTATGTCATTTAGCCCATCTGCTTGACAGAGGAAATGTATAGGCAGGCACATTTCAGTTTTCAAGTGTCAGAGAAACTGCAGCAGTATGATTTGTGAAATGAAAGGAGAGCGCCTTGACAAATAAATTAACTGACTGACTGGCTGGATTTTGTGTTCCTGTCCTCACACTTATCGTGGGGTTATTCAGGCGTCAGCTCCATGGACCTCATCCCCCACACTGCCTTGGGGCCATGTCAGATTTACAGTTATCCATGACGGGCTCTTATCAGGAATTTGGAGCGGGACTTTGCAGAGTCATCTAGAATACTGGCTGTATCGTTTTTTATCCCCGCTCAGAGAAACAGCAAGAGGCCATGGTTGGGATATCACAAGTCACATAAGGAGAAACATTCAGATGAACGCAATCACACAGTGCGCAGACAGACAGACAGACAGACAGACAGACAGACAGACAGACAGACAGACAGACAGACAGACAGACAGACAGACAGACAGACAGACAGACAGACAGACAGACAGACAGACAGACAGACAGACAGACAGACAGACAGACAGACAGACAGACAGACAGACAGACAGACAGACAGACAGACAGACAGACAGACAGACAGACAGACAGACAGACAGACAGACAGACAGACAGACATTCCTGACATCTCCTGCTAGGATCATTGGGTAGCAGTGCCCTGCCATATCAGAGTATATAGACACAGGCTGACTGCAGAGGCTTTAGGGACACTATGCTACATTACACCAGCAGCTGCAGCTGGTAACGTTCTCTGCAGCACAGTTTTCAGCAGGAGTTTGTTTTTTTTGTTTGTTTGGTTTTTTTTGAGCATGTGAATTATAGGTTTTTTACATGCATGTACTCTACTGCACAGTTCTATCGATTAAAAACAAAAAAAAGAAAAACTAGGTTTTATTGTAGTTATATTTTTTCATGATGTTAACAAACCTTTGAAAACAGAACAAAGTTGTGTCCAGTGTGAGTCCTTGTATTGAAATACATGACAATCAATCTCAGAGTTTAAGCAGGTTCAGATTTTGTGCAGTCACGGCGTCCTTTTATTTACATTGTACCTTTAATGTAGTCAGCCACCACCAGGCAATTGAACCATCTCAAGCATATTTACTGTAAGATAGTGCCTCTGCTGAGCTGAGTGTAGGACATAGTGAGGCTCCTATTCTCACATTTGAGCTGAGTGCAGAATGTTGTTTTCCACTGCAGCATGTTCACTCATCCCTGCAGGCTGTGTTTAAAAGACATTATTCCAGCTAACAGACCGGTCAGCAGGCCTTGGATGTGTTTAGTAATGTCTATTGTCTGGCTCTCTCATGACATTTGGAGTGCATAAATGGACAAAGTGTTCATGCAGCGTTTTATTTTTTGCCTCTGTATGGGACAGCAGAGGCGGCAAAGGCTATGATGCTGCAGAGGCGCAGCTGCGAGCAATTCATAATCAGGGCTATTGTTTGTTTATGTCCTGGCAGTGAGTCTGGGCCAAGAGGCAACACACACATTGGGCCCTGTGAATCATCCTCATGATGATACACTAAACTCAACCTTTGACCAACTGACACTGATTGATGGGCAGGTGGTACACATCCCAGCACAGTGCTCACCGCCTGCTCAGGGTGAGCCATCAAGAAAACCTGTGGTGCCTAAAACATTTAAAGAAGCAATTTAGGTTCCTGACCAGAACCCCATGGATTTGAATCTAGTGTGTGTAAAAGACATAACTGCATCACAGTGCAAATTTTACACAATTCTGAGGTGAGCTTTCAGAAATGTGGATGGTATAATTCTGTTCAGACTGTTCCTAGATGTGTTTGAATTTAGTCAGTGAGTCACCTACTGTGCTTGCTAGATGCGACTGCTGGGCTAATGTAGCTTACCAGGTTAATAAGCTTTAATGTGGTACCTCCTATAATAACAAGATGAGACAGGAATCTCATTCTGCCAATTTCTGGCCTGACCAGGTCTATTGAGGAGCCTAATGCTACCGAAATTTGGCTCAAAATTACACAAGTGGCCCTTTTGGGTAACATGCAATTATGTTGACATTGAAATTGCACACAATGACAGGTAAACACTGGCCCTCACAATGGGAATCAAAAGAGTGAGTTAACGAGCATTGTTGGCTCTGTGATGATTTTATTATACTGGCCACATCCTGAATTGCAAGTCATGTGATTAGTTGGGGCAAACAAGATCAATACAGAGGAAGCACCTGTAAAACAATGAATACCTTTATGTGTCAAACAAAAATATTGCATTATCACAATATGAGCCAATATGGTCAATAAAAAGTCTCAAAAAGTAATATCATGCCATGATATTTAAATGTACATGGAATCAGCAATAAATGAGCTACAGAAGGACTGCATGCATGCAGCTGGCAGCTTTCATGTGAATACACAGGGTGCCATTATTTAATCCAGTTCTCCTAATACAGCCATGGTTAATCTTAAAGTTTACAGCGCAGTTCATATAGCCCCCTGCCTTTTACATTTTTACCACCACGCCAAGCCATATGATGCTCATATATCATGACTACAACAACCTTTGGTGCGGTCATGCGGAAAAAGTCATGTGGCCAGAGTACAAATCCATCAAGGCTGAATTAAAGGCTTTTATTCAAACAGTATCAGTTCAAAGAGCCTGGTAAAGCCCCATTGTTACGATACATCATAGTCCAATCAGACTACACGGTTCTGTGTGTATTCCAGGGGAATGAATGAGGGGTTTTGATACCTCAGTTTAATAAGCAATCGAATCGATCAGGCTATGCTAATTTTTTGGCCACTAGATTTGACCAAAGGATGCTGGAAAATTATCTGTGTCCTTTATCCCACAAAGCTATTCCCAACTTAGTAAACATCCTTTCAGGTTTCTCAGATCCAAGTGCCCACTTTTCAAAGCCTGATGGATTTGCTCCTGAGTGCTTTTTCATGTGCCCTATCTGGAGAAGACAGTCAGGACTCAACCCAAAAAGTGTGCAGTTCAGAAAGGGATATTCCTTAGGGTTGAAAGCAGGTGTGTTTGAGAAGACTGAGGGAAACATTGTCTGCCCAAGGCCCGAATCTAAAGTGGAGATGTGGTTTATTCGACTGATTGTCTGCTACTGCCACTTCATCCCAAACTTCCCACAGTGATCATTTCTTGACTGATCTCTGCGGAGACTCTGATCCAGTCCAGTGGACAGAGCAGTGCCAACAGGAGTTTGAAAAAATCCACAGAGAGATACGCCTAGCTTTTTGTTTTTGTTTCCAGCAGTGGACTGGGAGCTAGATATTTTTCCCTGGATAGATAGAGAAAATACCAATAACAAACCAACATCATTTTCAGCACTTTCTGATTGTTAACATTTCGATAAGAAGCTCAAAAATTTGCCTGTCATATCATCCATTGTACCAGAACACATATTATTCTGATATGCCATCCTTCAACATTTAGTAAAATATGCAGAGTTGTGCCACATCATGTTTGTCCTAAACATTTCTGAAACGCTCAACATTTGTCTTGTAAATCTGACAACATGGGACCAGTTACAACAACTAAGCAAAGTAAGTAAGTAATTCTAATCATGCTAGAGTGGCTGCTAAATGCACTTGGTAGAGCACCACTGCAAAGCCATGGTGGGCACACAGGAGAAGTGTTTGCCATGTATGACACATCAAAATACCTGCACCTATTGTTTTCCAACCCACGCACTGGCAATGTGTGTTATTGTGAGTTGACGTGTTTTATCACATTTGCTCCCCCAGATTAGCACTACTCATCTACTGTAGCTTTACTTCTTCTTCTGTCTGTATGTCTCATCCAGTAAGTGCAAGAGGCGTCAAATTGATGGGCACACTCCATGATGCAGCCGTCACATAAACACCTTCTCATTACACTCCTCACAAGGCCACAGGAAAGCTGCAGGAGATTTCTGACTCACCAGAGACACTCACTGCTTCACCTGTACTTGATAAACTTGATGTGTACAATACTCTGAATCAATGAGTGGATTCTTCCTAAGCCACATCTTCTTCCTGCAAAAAGGTGGATAAATTTGCTCTGTGTAAAACTGTGTCAACTGTCTTGAAAAATTTAGTCCCACTCTAGTGTTATGTAGAATAGTTTTTCTAGTAGAATAGTTTTTATCCTCTATACATGTATGTAACTATTTTTGCCATTATCAATCGACCCATTGTTTGTTTTTCAATTAATCAATTAACTTTTAGACAATAAAATTACAGATGTACATGGGGATAAATCTTACCAAAGAAAGAAGTCACTGTCAGATATGCTTGACATTTCTACTTGATAAACTCACTGTTGATCTTACCCATTTATTCCTTCAGCACTCTTACAAACAATGTTTGACACTGCAATGTGTTATGGTGTGCAGACCACTTGATTTTTCTTTTTATCTGAAAGCTCTTACCCATATTTAACATTTGTCAGTGTGGCTTAGAGCCTGCTGCACACTGGTAGTTGGGTTTGAAGGCAGGCCGAAACACAAGTTAAAGAGTCCCTGTCTTGTCTGATTTAAGTCTGGCTCTTTATGGGCTGATCTCCAACAGAGAGGCTGGAATGGGCCTGCTCAGACTTGATTGGGCGAGGTTGGACCAAGATGGTGACAACTGGAGTCTGATGGATGGACCTTGACAGCTTGTCTCTGTCAGAGACCTGCTCAGTCCCTGCGAGTGAATCTCCCGTAGTGTCAGCATGGCCTTGGTCAGTCCACTGCACAATCACAGCGAGGTGAGAGGACATATTGAGCAAAGCGCCAAGAGTTAAAAACCTCATTTGCTGGAGCAGAGCATACACACTCCGAGATGTGGGTCAAGAACGACCGGCTCATCCGTGCATCTACAGACGAGTGCACACACATATCACCAATCACAAACCAACAACAACAATCTACCCCAATTGATACCCAATTCTGCAGAGCTGCACTGGTCATTAAAACCATGAGCAGTGCCAAGCATGGTGCAAACAATGAGGGAATAAGAGACACATGCAGCCTCCGCACCTTTGGGAAACTCATTAGTCTGGGTAATACAGACCCAAGCAGACTCCACATTGAATAATTATAGGATTTTGGAGTGCTACAAACTCTGGGAATGCTGTCTGGACATCGGGAGGGAAAATCAATTGAATAGCTGCTTTATCCAGTGTCTCTTGAGGCCTAATCAGGCCCTCAGAGCTGATCCCTCAACCATAACTATTCAAGGTTGTGGATTCAAATTCCCAACTCTTCCAGCAATCCTACAGAAACAGAGTATTCCCATCTGATACTGAATGCTCCACTAACAATTCATTAGAACAGCGATCCAAACAAAGGTCTTGTTCTTTGTCTCAAACTTTCTTTTCGTCCCGTTGAGTTGGTTTGGATTCAACAATAATAGCAAGCTCCTACAAATGATTATGGCAAGGGTCAATGTTGGACACCAGAGGTGGTCATTTGAAGTTAATTTAATAGCAACCACGAGGGTCCAGCTGCTCCATCACTTTCATCTCTCAACACATGAAGACAAACGTCCCAAACCTTTGAACCAGAAAACAATCACCCACCAGGGGCTTTATCAGTCAATTAATCTTCTTTACTACTACATTTCATCTTTAACACAGACACCTAACGTCCATCCTGTTCGATTTGTCAGAAAATAGTAGTGCAGGGAAGAATAAAGGGGGTAGAAAAATTATTTTGACTGTGAGTGTGGTAGGGCAACATCATTTATTGAAGTAAAGTAAAAACACTGAAATGACAACACCAGTGTTCACAGTATTCAAGGTTGTGGTACCTCCTCGTACAATTATAGGAACAGATGTAAACAGCAATTTCCTCAATTTAAATCAAACTTCAATTTCATTGCAAATAATTTGATTAAAATTAGCATTTTAAGTTGCCAATTCTAGCTCAATTTTTCCATGAATTTTTCTCAGCCAGATTTAAAAAACTGCATATATCTATTCACTGTTTTTTGTGTGTGTTAATTTAAAGTAGTAGTAATGTAAAGTGATGTAAATGTGGCCCCAAGTGTATAAGTACTGTAAAAACACATGCAAGAGAGAGAAAGAGAAGGTAACAGCATGTCCCAGATTACAAGCTTGTCTGATTTTGCACATGCCTCCATTTATAATCTTTCAGGTAGACAGAAGACAGAGAAGCCTTTCAAAGTGGTATTAAACAGCTAAACTACCCAGTGACACTACATCACCTTTGACCCCACAGTTGGGGGGTAATATTGACTTTACTGCTATCAATATTTGACTGAAAGACCCAGAGGACCCACTTGATTGATCTGATGTGCTGTCCTAGCTCTGATCTATATGGAAATCCTCCAGGGACCAAAGTGTATAACCACTCAGGCGCTCACGTGTGTGTGTGTGTATGTGCACATGCAGAAGACACAATCACACGCGTGCACTTTAGCAACCACATATATTTGCACACACACCAAGTCCGACTTAAACCATGACACAACTCATTTTACAAATACATACACATATACACACGTGCTATAAATGAACAGAAATCAAGTTAAATTCTATTAAATGTGTCTCTCATTGTGTTATTGTATGCCATTACCATAAAGCAGAAAGCTCGTTATGACAGCTAAATGACCAGTATCACATACTGTAACTGAGGTGGATGATAATAATGCAATAGATTTTCACACTGCAAAATTGCTGAATCAATTATATTCAATTGATTTTTTAAGTAGTTTGAGTAGCTGATTTCATTGACATGAGTTTAGCCTTCTGTCGAACCTTGTTTCACCAATTATTATTATCATTACCAGTTAGGTGTAATTATTGTCTTAACAAATTTATTATAGTGCAACATCAAATGTCAATGTCCATAAATCATCTACTTCTTACAATGTAGCAACTTTCAATGTTAACATTTCCAGATACCTGGGAGATATGACAACAGAGATGTACAGTAGAGTACAGCTTCTACAAACTCATAAGAACTTTTAAGTGTTCAAAATGTTCAGTTAGCAGCTAAAGGAGAGGGGATTTCACTGATCCACTGCCTTAAAGTAAAGAAACCGTGGTAACAGTACTTACATACAAAAGTGGAAGATTGGGAGAAAGGAAAGAAAAATTCCCACATTTGAAGAGCTGGGCCGAATCCTTGGGACGAGACCAACAGTTTGTCCAGGGGACCTTGTCTAATCCTATGACAGTAATGTTTCCTCACAGACTCCGTCCTTGACTCCTGTCGGTGTTCCCAGTTACACTGGAGATTTATAGCTAAACGGCGAGTGCTTATTTGATATAAATAGTTTGATGACCACAATTCTAATTATGCACACGTAAGTGTTTCATTATATCAATTATACAATGAATGCAGCAGCAGGGGTGGTTATGGCAACTGCAGCTTCTCTGTACGGGACTAATAAACTTCGGTTTTAGTGTTGTAGTTAAGACCACTGGTTAGGCATGACCCAGAGAACAAATAGGATTATCATTCCATGTATAACACTTACTTTATTAATTTACTTATTTTAATTGTGCTAATCATTCTATAATTATAAACTTCTTATATATTCACAGAATAAGACTATTTTCATTGATTGATTTCTTTGCTCTGTTTTGTAGGTGCTTTCTTACCATTGGCCTGAACATTAACTTAATGTTTGGAAATAGGCAAAAAATATATTCATTAACAATGCATCTCATTGTTCAGAGAACTGTTATTTTTTTCTGTACAGGGGAACTTCCAACAACACACCTAAATATAAAGAAGCAGGTGAGCCAACTGCTACGGCTCAGGACACGTCCTCTGATAAAGAGTACATTGATGCTCCACAGAATACAAGCAGCAAGGGCCATAAAGGGCAGAGTCAAGGCATCAGTGAAAGGCTGGTCATTCCTGGGGCTCAAGCAAAGAAATGCAAACCCCCAACTAGTGTAGTGGGTAGTAGACTTTAGGCTTACTTGGCTCAGCAGAAAAGGAAGCTAGAGGAAATGTACGAAGCTGAGCAGAAACATCAAAAACAGGAATATGATGCCACTGACAGACTGCTGAGGGCACGCCAGCAGACAGAGGAAAGGAGAGTCCAGTCTATGCAAGCCAAGCAACAAGCAAACTCTCAGCTAATAGGCACTGCTCTCACTGCTCTGTGTGCTGGTCAACAACAGAACACACAATGCATCACTCACCTGTGCCACAGCAGACCATGTCACCTATGGCCCAAGGAATGATGTCTACAATCCCCGTGTCTCAACAGCTCATGCAACCACCCACACTGAAGTGGCTCCAAAAACAACGCTGACATGGCAACCCGTCAGTGTCATCCACATTACATAACACTAACACAAACCAGTATTTCTACAATTTGGAAATAGCTAGACACTTAATAATTGGACCAGTACAACCAGTGTTGAGGCAGCATCTGTAAAACCCATAGCTACCAACCGGTGGATGTGTAACACAATTAAATGTGTGACTGCCTCTAGCCAATGCAGTCAGCAGTACAATAAAAGATTGTTCCATTGATGAATCCTTACATTACTAAGCTATATCCTTAAAAATTAGGCGCACAATGCCGTCATCTTCATCATCTTTGTCATTGTCTCCCTCGTTGGATTGTGATCCTCAGAAAAGTCACGCGATACACAGCAGGTAGAGACAATGCGTCAGACAAGGGTAATGTCTGTCTCATTTTGTTTCAGACTCTCCCTCCATCACCCTCTGAGGTGCCCGGAGCCCCCTCTCTACAGTCGACCAATAATTAATGTTGAGCTGTGCAACCGTTGCCCCTCTGGTTTCTGAAAATGGCTTCATATGCCAGAGGAGTAATGGATGGGCTAAATCACCCAGGATGACCAGCAGCACATCTACTCCTCATATGTTTCTTGTTGTGCTGGTTTCGATCATGTAGCGATGAAAGAGCAAAAAACATGAGCATCACAGACTTTGCCAGGTTGTTCAACGTTTATATGCAAAAACGTAATGTTACTGTCGACCACGCCTTGTGAAATGACCGAATGCTGGCCCGCTCAATGGTAATTGTCTGCTGGGGCATGGGACGGAGCTTTGATGTTAATGTGTGTCACAGCAAATGGCACGAGCAATTTGTCCACTCCATTTGTCATGAGACCTTGTGCTATTGTTCTCAGCTCAGCTCTGTCAATATGATGCATAATTCATACACGATGGCCAGCAATTCAGTTAACAACTAGCCTACAGGTAGATTCAAAAGGGACATCCACAAACAGCAAAAAGACAATCAATTACTCTTGTCTTATTAATTATGCTCAGTATTAGCTCCCTTCTTCTGCTCAGTCACGTGAAGACAGAAAACAGAAGTCAAGATGTTTCCTCTTATAGCCTTCATATGTGGCAGTCTGCTGCCCTAGGTTTGCCTGATAGATTAATGCCATTTGTGCTGCTGTCCAGTAGGGCTGAAAGATATGCAAAAAAAAACTCATTATGCAATTATTTTGGCAGATATTGCGGTTGTGATATGAGTGATAATTTCAGTTGGAATGGTAATTTTTGCATTTAATTTTCATTGAAAAAAAAATAAAATGATGATGTGATTTCTGTTGGGTCACGTACCAAAAAAGCCTGTTCCCTTGTGTCAAGTTAAACTTAGACACACGAATTTGCTGTATTGACCAATAGCAAGCTGCCTTAACAGTGCTGATGTTTGAGAGAACATGGAGCCAAAATGGAGGACACTATCATAGCCTATTATCTTGGTTGCACCACCCAGCTTTATTTAACTTCCACTGTCAGAATATTAACTCTCCACAAAAAAAAACTGCTCCAATGAAGAGAAATGGGCTTACAGGCAGTTATGAGACAGGAGTTGAGGGCACAAATACATCGTGTGAACTTATTGTGCCATCAACTTACTGACAGTTAGAAGGCTTGTTAGTTTGGAGAGCTTTTTTCCCCCTTCAGTAAGTCTTTATTGGATGAAATGATGTGCAGTCCTGAGAAGAAAACGATTGGGAGGGAATGAGCAGCTCAGTACAGAGAAAATATGAAAATATCGTTATTGGCTAATGCTAGTCTGGCTGGGTGAGCATGTTGGCAATTACCCAACTTGCCATTTAGCCCCGCAAATACTATACATCAGCAAGCTTTTAAAATCACACACATGAAAGTTGCTGTGCCACCTTTTTGGTGTGACCACGTCTTTAACACCTTTAACCTCTTAAAGCTGTGGTTTGTGTGTTTTCAAGTTTGTTTCCTGAGTATGTTTTTTTTTTTTTTTCATTTTAGTAGGTGTATGGTTGAGTGTGTCTGTATTCTGTGTCAGTGACCATCCTCTTTGCTGGTTGAAGCACATAATTCATTGATATGTTACCCTTCTGCTCTTGTCTAGTGAGTTTGCTTCCTTCAATATAAAACCTTTAGCTAAAGGTCAGTCCTTAAAGCTTCAGACTCATGTCTGCAGTACAAACACACCCAGACACACTGAAAGACATAAATCCTAGCATGTTAGGAGCACACACGCACGCACGCACACACACACAGACACACGCACACACACGCACGCACACACGCACACACACAAAATAAATGTTCCTGTATGCTATTGGTATACAGCTCTTCCGCAATCTAGGTGGGTTTATTTATATTTGACAATGCTATTGAAAATAATGGTAAACATTAAATGTGCTGTGTATGCAAATCCACCTGGGTCTAACATAATAAAATATACTACACCTTTCATGACCTATAGCAGAGATGAAGGTAATGGAACTACCTGCCCTCTGATTGGACTCTGCTTTGTGATTGGACAGTCATTGTCCAATTAGATTCAGGCGTAAAAACAGGGTCAAAATCCATTCTTGAAACTTCAACTTTGAGCTCTGAGTTTTACACGCAGTTTTCTGCTTTGTATCTGTACACAGGTGATTATAAAAGAAGATTGTTTTACAACTACAAACTTTGGAATTATTTGTGAACGTCACTGTACAAGCTAAAAAATCTTTTTGACCATAAATGGAGTGCATAGTGTGCAAGCAATGAATTTTAGAATGAATATGTCTCATGATCAAAAGACTGGCATATGATTTGTGTTAAATATAAAAGAAAATAATTTGTGAATATTGAATGCACAAAATGGCAACATATATTCTCTGTAATGGCCGTTTGTCTTCACAGTGTCTGAACTGACTCCTTGAATCCCTCTGTATTCCTGTCATGAAAAGTTTCTACCTTCAATCTTTTTGCTCTCCATTTTCTCTTTTGACCTTTGCATTCGTTCACAATTGATGTTCAATTTGCTGGCATTTAGAGCCAAAATGAGTTTCACATTAACCCTTAGTGAACCAGTCACTGAGAAACTGGATCATTTGGTAGCTGTCACTCTCCCTAGATTGAGGCAGGTCTAGCTAATTCTAAGAAGTACATTGTATATCTTTTCATTAATTCAAATTCTCTTCACCTGAGACGCAGGCCACGCACAGCACTTACAGCTAAATTGTTCAGCGGTGCTTATATTTTTCTGTGAGTCATTCTCACACACAAGTGGGAAGGGCATCATTTTTTGCAATTACCTGTCTATCATCTGTCTCAACAAACTTTTTTAAAGCACACACTGGAACGCACACACATCATACACACCACTGTTTTCCAGTCGCACCAGAGGCCTAGAGAATAATTAAAGATTTTTCACCAGCTTAACAATCCAACAGTGACAATGATGGCAACATAAGTTCTAGGCGATTAACATTTAGTGCCGACAGAAGTTCACAAAACAACGGCACAAAAACGATTAAATTGCCTCAGTAAAATTCACCAGAAGTCCCCAAATTACATCAACAACAGCGCCAGCCATTGACGGTTGGCAGCTACCATGGTGTGAATAGGAAAACACTAGAACACACTCACAAGTGCATAAAAACAGTCACTGACATACATGAATGTACAGGAGGGACATGTACAGGCTTCACACTGGAAGCCACATAGGAAGCAGGAGGATGCAGTGCGTGAAATACCTGAGCCTCTCTTAGAGACCACCTTCACACTCTTGGACAGCGTGATGTACAGCAGGATCAGAAGAGGGCTGGGAGGTCTCATCTTCCCCCCCTTCCTCACAGCCTGAAAAGATAAAGGAGAAGGAGGGAGAGGAGGGAAGGCAGAGGAGAAAGAGAAAAAGAGCCATCAGTCACCGCTTGTACACGAGATCAAGTGCCTCCTTGTTTCTGCTAGACAAGAGTAAGTGTCAGTGGGGAGGGATGTTCTGTAACAGCCCAACACTACAGCAAGCAAGCACACACACTACTGCACAAACATTTACACGCCCACATGCGCGCGTGCACACACATTTACTTGGACACTCACATCAACATAACAGTTTCCACATTCCCCTGGGGGACCTTTCTTGTAATGATTTTCTCTCATGATTGCAATTGAGACGAGTTATCATAGCGGGGGATATATTTCATGAGAAACCGTTCCCTAAGATGCTGACAAATCAATAAGGAAATAATTACATGTGTAAGAAACACCACTTTTAATCGGCAGCTTCATTAAAAAAAAAAGAGGGAGACCTTGAAGGGAATTTCAAATTATGACCTGGTGACTTGCAGAGATGTAGCAAATATCCCACCCATATCCCTTATCGACTCATATATCAAATTAATTGATGGAGGTGACTCATTCTCTACTCCTCATCTTCTCTGAGTAAATGACATAATCTAACATGTAGTAATTACCCCCTAATACCCAGCTCCTGAAATAGAGCCAGTGCTGCTGTAAAAAATGGGATGTTAAATGAAAAAAGATACATCAGTATTCAATAGAAGAAACAATACTCGATCAAAATACTCAACAAATAAACAGTAATTGCAATAACTGCAATGGAAGCTTCACACACAAAAGAAGACACAAATTAAGACATGACAAAGTGAAATTAGTAAAAGTTTTAAATGTTAGTCATGTTAGGGGAAAAGTTCAACATTTTGGGAAATATGCTCATTCACTTAGAAGATCAATATCATTATTACGGTGCCAGCAGCTGTTTAACTTAGCTAAACACAAAGACCGGAAATGGGGGGAGGCAGCTCACCTCTGTCCAGCAAATCCACCTACCTGCACCTCTAAAGCTCACAAATGAATATCACGATTTCTTGGTTGGTGCCAGTTACTTCCTGTACTCTCCACTGGTTGCCTAGCAAATGCTCCCAGCCAAGAAGCAATTTAGCACATTAGCCCATTTTTATACTTCAGTTTGTACAAATTAAACGAAGGAGATATAACATGTTAATTTGTGAGCATTAGGCGGGCTGGTATTTTGTTACCTTTGGTCAGAGCAAGGCTAGCTGTTTCCCCCTGTTTCCAGTCTTCATGCTGGCTGCTGGCAGTAGCTTCAGAATTACCATACATACTTTTTTTCTTTAGGTTTGGTAGAGATCCATTGCCTTGTGATAGAGGAGACACAGTCAAAGCTCTCAGTCTACTACAGCTGCCAGTTTGGGTGGTTGCACGGCTGAGAGGTACCAGACAAAAGCATAAGGTAATACGAGGAAAGGAGCAGATTCACCGCTGGTCGGACCTATGTTTCTGTCAGTCTAACATATAAGAAAAGGGGAACATAACACACGGCAAATTAACCCAATGAACCAGAAAGAAGAAGATGGCACCGTGGCCTTAGGAGACAGAAACTAAGAGAGGCAGAGCCAAGAGGGACCATGGAGTCTGCGGCAAGTCACGTGCACTCCAGATTAGCATAGCTAATGAAAGGAGCCTCTCTCAGTGTGTTTACACGACACTCACGAGGCTCGCACTGAAAAGAAGCCTTTCTCTCCTCTTCAATCACATTCTACTTGGAAACAGCGTTCAGTCGATAAACACCGCTCTGCCAATAACATTCTGGCAAATGCCACATATGAAGGATTGGCGCCTCTTTGTTCGGCTAAAAGGCATTTTAAAAACACTTGCTGATAATCTCGTCGGTTCTAAATGTGTTTTTAGCTGCACTTGTAACCCCTCGGTCAGTTCATGGTATCGTGCACACACATATCACCAACCAGAAACACTCTCAATCATCCACATGCTTTAAAGGTCAATACAGATTTTTGGAGTCCTCAGTCCCAATGACCATATCTCTCGTTAAACAAAAACACATCCTACACATTGTTTCCCCTAGGATTTTTTTCAGCAGCAGCAGAATCAGCCCCAGCGGGCTGGAGTGTGGGATGTGGGTTAAACTGTGGCTCATTTCAAAGGTTATGTAACCACTTTTCCTACGGTGGCAATTACTCATACATTAGTCGACTATAACTGACAACACGATCAAAAGTTAGACTTTATGAACAGTTTCGTCATTATTATTTATTATGCAGCACTCAGCCAAACATCTAGCTAAGTAGTATTATACAATACCATGGATGTAGAAGGGTGTAAATAGAGTGGCATTAGGCAAATGTAGGTAAATAAAAACAGGAAGTTTGTGTTTTGAATAATTTCATTTATTTACATGTGCTGAGCAAATGAAGCCACATTTGAATCATCCATTCTCAGGAAAATTTGCATAGCAGTCAGAGGTCAAGCTCATCTAATAGGTTAGGCTACGAAAAAGCTGCTGATGAATGATGAATGAAAGGATGTTTTGCTGCCTTTTCATCTACCTATTAATCTATTATTTAACGATGACTGAAAAGAACAATAGTTTAATTCATAAATTAAATTAAAAGAATATTTGGTTTCCTAACTTCAAGAAAAAAAGTGATGCACATCGTTCCAGTGTGCTCCAGCAACACTACGTCGGTGAGCCCAGTCTGCAACCATGCACGCCGCACGTTCTCATGTGCACCCCAAACAAGACACACAGAGAGGGTTAGTAGAGAGACTGACGAACAAGGCCAGTAATAATTTTATGGATTATTTGACGGCCCACTGGCATTTGTCCCAGTATGCCCGACGGCTGGTCCATGTATGAAGTGTTTTGTTGTACCTTGGTGGAGCAGGCGTAGTACGCCAGTGGTCGGAGTGAAAATGAAAAGGTAATAAAAATCAAACTTAAGGTTAGCTAGTTAAATCTCTTTTTTTCCCCCTCTTTCTTCCCTCTCTCCCCCGTCTTGCCTCAGGGATATGTCGCCACGTCTGTTTTATCTGTTGTTTCAAATTAAAAGCCCTCAGCAGAGTTGTGTCATTTCAACTTCATGACATTGCAGTGGAAGCAATAATGTATGTAAGCTAAACATTGCTACGACTTGCTGCAATGCTGTCACACAATTTTAACAAGACAAGCGTAATGGAGGGACTTGCACCTACCAAATACATGGCGATGAGGAAAAATTTGAAAAGTCAAGAAACGGAAAATTTACTGACGACGCACATTGCACATGTGCACAAGCAAAAGAAAGAGATAGATAACGATTTAGTTTTCAGTAGCTACTTACTGAGAAGCACTAGTGGGCAACATTATTCCCTGCTCTATGTAAAATTCCTTAACCTTAGTGCAGCCCTCTTTCTGCACCCGTCTACCCAACAGGCACCGGACGTCAATGTAATGTCAGAAAGACTTTGGACTCTAACAACTTTAATGTCAGACAGACACATTTTGGTCTGAAATGCTAACTGACATTGTGACGTATCGCAGATATTTCATATGTCAAGATGTCACTATTTATATAAATTATCATTGGCATTAGACGCTGCCCTGACACTGAATCTTGGTGCCCAACATCACAAACTACATTCAAGCAAATATAAATATCAATGTCTAACCATGTTGGAGGCCAACTGCATGCCGGCAGGGTAACTTTTAATTTATAATTTTCTAATCTAAAGTAATTATACTGTATCACTCAAAATCAAGATCATTTCATTATGAGGTGACCGGTAGCGTAGGGTTTCGGACATGCATCATACTGTGTAACCACAACATCCCTGGTTCAATTCTGCCTGCACACCTTTGTTCCATGTCTACCCACTCTGTATCTCCTGACACTGCAGGCTGTCCAATAAAGGCAAAGTGCCAAAAACAGATCATTTTCAAGCTGCTGACACAAGTTGATTTACTTAACATAACTGGATGATTGGCAGGTTGTGTTTCTGTGGCTGCAGGATGGAGCACTGCCCCCCCGTCACAGCCTGATTCAATACAACAATGTCAGCGACCCTCCTCTGTGTCCCAATCATGTCACGCCTTCACAAGCTCAGTGGGCTTTGGGTCTCGCCAGCCATGACATCACCTGCCTGCCATCCTAACTCACAGAGGGGCATTGTGCGCCTCACACAACCCCCACAGACAACCAACATACCTCGTCTCCCCTCACCTCTCCTCCCCCTGCATCCCCCGCATTCTCACCACACAGACGCTCCAACTGTGACAGAAAAATGCTCAAAAAAGTAAAAACCACAATGGCTGCCAGGTCAGACTGACTTCTGAGCGTACTCCAGAGAATAGATTGCTTGTTGATGGACAAATTGGAAGAAAGCAGATCAGTCTGTAGACTCAGTAAAGCTTTTCAACTGCCTCAGTTTAGTTCCTATAAAACATGTAGCTATTAAGAATTTGCAGTAAGTAAGTGGAGAGTCAAGCTGGTTTTTTTTTTCTAACTCTCCATCACTCCACTCTCTCCACTTCTTTCATCATGTTGTTATGCTCAAGCAGAGAGCATACACTGTGTCTGAATAATGTACCAGTCACATTTAAGGTTTACCACCCCCTGCCAAGGCCAGTCCGAGCAAAAAAAGGGTCTGTCAAGTTTATTTAAACTATACAACACAAATTTCTCTTTGTATAATTGACTCATCTAACACTTGTCTGTCCTTGTCTAAAAGTATCTCAATGCAACCAAGTTATATTGTTTCCAGGGCAACATGGCAAAAAACTCTAATTCAACCTCACTGAATAAAAGAAGATGATTGACTATAAAAGGAGTAAAAAATAAAGAGTATGAGTAGCACATACATGCCTTCTTTTTGTAATATAATATTCTGGCTTTGTTCGTGTGATTAACCACAGCCAAGCTTTTTCTCTGAGGCGTCAGGAGCAGGTGTGTCTGAGGAGGCACACACACAGAGGCATGGCGTGATACCCACGCTTCAGCGATGCATGAAGCTTGCACACATCACAGTAGCACACATGCCATTTGCCTGCTGCTTTTTACCAGAAAATGAGGGGCATGGCCCAGCACTTCCTGCTGACTCGGCCTGACAAAGGGGCAGAGGAATTTACTGTCTGTTGCCATTGTTATGGGACTGTATCTCCCAGGATAGCTGTATCTCTTCCCGTCTTCCCCTAATGTTTCCCAAATTCAATTATCACCTCACGCTATTTGTTGCAAGCACACTCTGTCTGCTGCGTGCATGTGGTCTGTGTGTGTGTGTGTGTGTGTGTGTGTGTGTGTGTGTGTGTGTGTATGTGTATGTGTGTGCGCACTGGATTCTGTGTATGTTACCAATTTTATATCCCTTGAGACTGCACAGGACACACAGATTCACAAATTACAAGCAGAACCTAGCACCGAAAACATCGGCTTTGCAGCTCTGTTACTGTTACTGTAGTGTGCACTTGTGCCACCTTAAAACACAGAAAGAAAGCTCCGCCATCTTGGCATAGCAAGCTGTGGATGATTGATCATGTTATTTAGGGATTTAATCCAATTTGAAGGCAGCCTGTGCTGTGGTCTTAGGAAAAGCACATCTTCATAGCATTTACTAGACATGGCTCTGTGCCCTGACAGGACCAGAGATGCAGACAGTGAAAATGTGCATCTGAAAAGAGTTAATCTGAAAGATCTCACTGATTTGTTTCAAAGTAGAAAATATGTCATTGTGTTTTTTCTGTAATGAAGTAACTGTTTCAAGTAAATGCAGTATTACATGTCAAATTCTATTTTTCTTCAGAGTAGTTTAAAAAAATAAAACTGCTTCATTTCTTCACGCACTGTTGAGCAGATTACAAATAGTGTATTTAAATGCATTTGGGCTGTTCATTCATCTAAGGATGAGGTTTGTTAAGACAAGCGCTTTAGGAGAGAGTGTGAGTGTCTGTATCTTAACTGTCTCTGCTGAATGGAAGGAGGATGATGGACACAGAACAGGGCCACGACTGTACCACTCCCATGTACACAGTTGTAAATACAAGGAATAAAAATTTCTCTCACACACACATGACAACACCAGTAGTGGTTTTTTGATCAATATTGCATGAATAATAACTGCTGAATATTAAATGAGAATTCGGCAGGTGGAAAAATACTCTACAGCTATATTCAGATTATAGCCCTGGTGTCATGAGATGAGAATATGTATGTACGATATGTGTATACCATCCTCCATTCTATGAAATAATACATTATTTATATGCTCAAGACGCCAGTGACTGCACAGAGTAACCTTTAAAGCAATCCACTGAGAGAGACACATGAACTAACTGATAATACTGAGCAGGTTCAACGCTGGAGTCAAACACTGCTATTAAAGAGACAGTCAGAATTATTCAAAAATGGAAGTTTGTTCTGCAGATGCGCCGTTCTCACTTTCACCGTTATTCTTCCTCCACCTGTAGTTTTAGCTTTGCCAATATCAAATGCGACACCAACGTGCAGAGCGGCCAGACATAAAGATAAAAAAGAGCTGTATAAACACCAAAAGCATAGACACAGACACACACACAAGTGTGTGAGTCATAGGTGGTTTTGTGTGTCACTGTGTCAAAGAGATTCATGCTGGGATTGCTAGTAAATGGCACAGCACACTGCAACTATGCTTACTGTATGTGTACGTGTGTGTGTATGTGTCTGTGCGTGTGCTCTGCTGTTTGCCAGATGTGTCACAGTGTGAGTCAGGTCCCATGAATATTATTCTGCAGCCGTAAAGCGAATCACTGCCTCAGAATAAAAAAACATCAGCTTGGTGGTAGGCTGAGTGAGTATTCGTTAAAACACATTTGACCGCTTTTGACCATGGGCAGCCCTCGTTAATCTCCAGAGGCTGGCCATAGGTGGTTAGAGTTAACGAGCAAGGTGCGATGAGCTATGCCCTGCCTCAGTCCCAACATGCACCTCTTCACTGAGTGAGATTAATTACCACACGATTCTGAACCAATCCACACTCCTGTTGTTCTGCTCACCTCGAACACACACACACGCAGAAACTGTACATGCACTTAAAGAGCCCATTCAAGCACATAAAATGCAACACTGTGTACATAATTAATTAGAGAGAGCTTGGAGGCAACTAAAGCCATTTGCACATGATTGGTCAAGAGCGGAGCTGTGGGTTGTTGCGAGTGAGGTCTGGGTTTAGACACATTCCACCAGCAGTGAAGCATTTTCCTCCAGTTGTTGTTGAATGCTTTCAGCCATGTCCCCCGTGCCCAGGCCCACTGTCAGCTGTCCAAGGATGACTGGCTGCAGAGACGCTCTCATGCTTCCAGTCAATGCTGCCTTTGATGGAGAGCAGGGACCAACACTCTCCTCACCCATTTAGTGTACACACCCCACTGGGGGCAGCCGGACCACTACTGACACACAGATAGACTAAAAACACTGTCCAACACAAGCACCCCACCCCCACCCCCACACACACATGCACAGACTGAGAAACATGTTCAGCTACACATACAACTTTCACATACATTCAAAGGTTGGTTGCAACTTAATTTTTGTCTTTTTGATTTATATATATTATTATTCTTACACAATTACAATTCTTACACAATTCATCTAAACAACACAATATATCTGTTTTGCGTAATTAGCTACATTCATATGTAGTTCTTCCAGTCTGTTATTACTCTTATTCTTAAGAGGCAGTTTAGCATACTTGTATTTGGTAACTGTTAATGTTGATTTTACATTTTATGTTCCAATATCATTAAAGTTCGCACAATAGTATCATGTATGATTTGAACAGTGAATTATAGCTGAACTCTGCTAAGATTATGCAACATTTTGTATTATTTTTTTCCTTGTGTGCTAAACAACAGCTATATATTTTATTGTCTATTGGTTATTCTGTGCAACATAATCACAAGTATAGTTATATTACACACAATACAGCATAGATATATACATTTAATCACGTTACATTTGTGCTGTTTTACTGTAAATCACACTTACGGTAAAACATACTAACAGCAAAATAAATGTAAAGGGGTAATTGCATTATTACTGTAAAATTACAATAAAATGTCTAACAGTGTAGAGTGTAATAAGAAATAAGTCAGGTTGGTAATTGACCAGTATGATATATAGCTTTGTTTTGGATAAGATGCACCTGTGTTACATTTAAGTGTTTTAAGTTCCTGATAATTATCCCTAATATTATTTTTATTAGTTGCAGTGGTAGTCGTATATACACTGCATGCAACATAAGCATGTAATCTTATGTACAATGTATACATTTATTTTCTTTTTTAGTCTTTAAGCAGCCGGAAACATACTCCCACAACACACATGTGGGAGGACTGAGGTCAGTCTTTACGATAAAGTAAATTCCCCTTTTGAAGAGAATAATGTATCCAGGCAACAGAGGCCGGTATTGTTGTAGATTTGCTAAATTGTGTCTTCCCATCAGCTTAAGTGAATAAAAAATAGCACCCAATGCTTATTGATTTGTTTAAATTGATTCTTATTCTATCAGGCATAGAACATAATGTCCTTCATTTGCCAAATTGCAGTGTGATATTGACAGCTGCTGTTAGAGGGCATCCAAGTGTTCAGCGTATTGCCAGCACACTTCTCTCAATATGTAACTGTTGTTTTCTGCAGGCAGAGACAACATGTCTCCATGTGTGCATGTCAA
Source organism: Seriola dumerili (assembly GCF_002260705.1). Classification (NCBI taxonomy): domain Eukaryota; kingdom Metazoa; phylum Chordata; class Actinopteri; order Carangiformes; family Carangidae; genus Seriola; species Seriola dumerili. Next base: position 16,054,545 of record NW_019174307.1, read on the forward strand.
TTCAAATCCTACCATTTTGTGAGACCAAAACAAGACTAACTGATGCCAGCTTACAAACCTTGTGCCCAAAATGTTGCTGCTTTTAGGGATGGGCATTTTCAGCAATTTCAATATAGGAGTCCTCTCATTACCTTATGAACGAGAACTCGATTACTCACAATTTATATATGTATTTCATTTTATATAGTGTATGTTCTATTTTTTTACCATTAAAAAAAAAGAAATACCGGAGGTCCGTGTCCGACCGGAAACACAAGCAGAATGTTAAGCTTGTCTTTCCCCGATCACGCCTCCTGTTTGGCTGTCGGAGAACATGATATGCAAGTTTAACGCCACATATCTTGAACTGCACGTTATTGTCGTCTTTTTTATCAAAGTATTTCAAGACATCACTTTTCCTGGTCACGGCTGCCATGGTGCACATAAAGCCAACTGAGTTGAACTATTGTAGCCAAAAACAACACGTGCGCAGGTGCGCAAGAAGTGAAATGCTATTAGAATAATGACGTCAACAACAAGTACTCGAGTACTCGTACCCATTCCTAGCTGCTTTGGTTTGAAAGTATGCTCATCCCTCCTGCACCTCAGTGTTCCTCCTGCATGTGCTCTGGTGCATCACATTGCTTTCCCTCTCACGCCACAACACACAGATTTGTTTCAGGATAATGTCAACATAACAGACATTTCCAAATTGGAGATTTTGTTACTTCATTAGTACATGATTAGAACTTAATCGTAAGCCTGAGGGGAAACATGTGGTTCCTGGGACTCAATAACACAGTCCAAAAGTTTCATCAGCTCAGTTTGATCATCACATAATGTGCCCATGTCTGCGATAAAGTGTAGCTGGAACTGCAGAAGCTTCCCTGAAACCTTTCAATCCTAGACAGAGAAACAGTGCTGTGATTGGCTGTGTACGCTGCCTGAGGTTTCTGACTGACATACAGCTGCTATAGAGGAGCGCAGTCCCCTGATGAGAAAATCAGCAGCCGCTGTTTACAGTAGGAACAAATTGCCATATGTTGCAGACTGCACAAAAACTAAGGCAGCAATGAAAAAGTGAAGGAGGCACTAAATAGCATGGAAAAAAAATCTAGCCTGTGGCTGTGAAATGTGCTGGATGCACCGATGTTACTGGTTTATGGAAAGGCAGTGTGGTCCATCCTCTCAAACCGACAGGGTTTTTTTTAACCCCTGTTCCCTGAAGACAAGAAATGCTGGCCTGAGATGTTTTCAGCTGGAATGTGCATTTACGCTTTGGTATCCATGTCAGAGTCTATCCTATTGTCTAGAAGAGCCATCATGGTCGCAATGGAGCCTAAATGAGGCCAATAATGGTTCTCTGCTCGGTCCCCAGAGTCTTGCCTGTTTAAAAATCGATTCTCTGGTTGACTAGGGACAGGCTGGGAGTAGAGAGAACTAGAAGAAAATGGAGAGGAAAGTGGCGGAAAGAAGAGGGGGGATGAGAAAGGTTATGAAAGAGAAGAACGATACCACAAGAGAAAAATCCAGCCACATGTTCAATTATCAGTTAGTTATTGTATCAGTGTTTCAGAAATGAAAACAAAGACATTATTTTGAAAAATATTATAAAGGGAAAACCCACGTTTTTAGCATGCAATAGGCTAATATACTGGTTATTTTTCCTTGTCCTATTATTCAAAAGTAAATATTCAAAATCGAACACTCTTCGATTGTCATCATTAAAACAATATTCGTGTACTATACAAATGTAAATACATCTGTATGTACATATACTTTATACATCATTAGATGGACATACATCCACTTCTCTACTCCCTATAGTAAACAGTATATCATTGTACTACCCACACAGTGGTTACTTTGAAAATAAAAATATTTCTCTGGATGGCACGATCTTACTCTGCAATGTATGTTGCCTGTGTGGCCAGGTCTTAAAAGTAACAACACTGAATGCTAACTATTTGTTGAAGGTTTAACTTTGTAGAAAAGACACTGAAAACAGTGAAGCAGAATGCAGAAGTTGAACTCCACCTCATGTCTCATCTCGGCTCTCACAATGTTTCTGAGGTTGCATATTAATATGAAACAGTGACTGGAACTTTATGTACGTTATGAGCAAACTTGGTGGTAATTGGCTCCTATTGATGGATTACTTCTACCAACTCAATTAAACTTCTAAAAATGTTTTCACTGATTTGGAGAAAATGAGCCCAGGAGTTTCGTAATACTACAGTAATTACAAAACTATCTGAAGTCATGCACTAAAACGCGTGGAGATTTAAAATGTAAAAAAAAATTGCATACAATCAAATCATTTTTGAAATGATCTAGCAACACATCATCCATGAGAACGTCAGCCACCCCAAATAGTACCAACAACTCACTTTGTTAATGCCAGACAAAGACAACACACACATAGCAACTTACCAAAGTGAGGTCACACCCGACAGTATATGACAGACTCAAACTGAGGTGGAGAAGTCTTCCCTGCTACACTTTGCTGCCTACAAAGAGCCTAAGATGCTGTCAGTTTTGGCAGAGAAAGATATATAGGCTTCATCAGCTACTGAACCAATGAGAGAAACTTGTGGGTGTTGCAGAATAATAGCTACAGCCAACCAAAAGTCCCAAATACACACACAGACACACAGACACACAGACACACAGACACACAGACACACAGACACACACACACACACACACACACACACACACACACACACCCACACACACACACACACACACACACACACACACACACACCACAAAGAGATCTATGGGAGGTAAATAAAAGCCCTATAACATACATGAGGTCCTATTGAGCGGACGGTATCACACACTTGCCAGAGACAAGGGGATGGAGGGAGGACTGGGAATCAGAGGATGTTTAATTCAACATGTGTTCACCTCGTTATCTGTTGCTCTTATTTACACCAGTCCTCCATCTCACTCCTGCTCTCCTGTGCATGAATCACAGCCCATAAGCACGTCTCAATGACCTTCAACTGTCTCCTGTGTTTAAACCTGACAAGCTCACCTGTTTGTCTAAATCTGACCCCCTTGTGTGTGGGACACAATGGGACTCTAAAACCGATATCCAGTTCAACTACAATAGACAATACACACCTATAGATTTCTTATCCTTTCGCACAAATGATGTTGAGGCGCAAACGGGCAGGTCTTGCGGTGTGTTTGCTGAACTGACACCTTTTTTTGGACACACTGAACATCCAGTTGCCATGATGCATTTTAATTTTTTCACATTTGTTTCTGTATTTTTTATAAATGATGAAAACAGGATGCAGTCAAAGCAATCTGGCTTGTTTCAGTTAAACTGTTCTGGCCAGTCTGAATTCAGAAAGGCTGTTAAACTTTAATATCTAGTGACCACAATGGCTGGCGATTCAGAAATTGTATTTAAAATCCCGGGTACACAGACACACACTCACACACACACACACTCAGTATCATTGATTGTTCTCAGACCTGTATCCATTCTACAGTGCAGCTGCTGTGGGTCTCAGAGACGAGAAAATGCCCTGCAGGGAGCAGTCCAGTTATCTCAGATGGAATCTTATTACAGGATTTATGTGAACAGAAAAAGAACTGTAAGACTGAATTGGTGTGTGTGTGTGCATGTGTGTATCCCTGCTGAAAGGATATCCAAGGTTTTGTCTGAGGAATGTGGAAAGGGCTTTGTTGATTGCTATCGTGGCCTGTGAATAGCCACAGTTCTTCATAGGGCATGTGTTCAGCATCTCTTGTGTGGCATGTTGTAATTGGGTACATAATACTACCATATTACTGTCATATGATAGCAAAGTATAGCAAAATGAGCCAGAAATGAGGAGGCGGACCGGGAGAGCCAGGGTGTACGTCCAGTCAGCTCTCTTTCTCTTTTTTTCTGATACCCTGCAAGGCCTGGGCAGGCTGATCTGCAATGGTGTGTGGATGGAGGGAGAAAAGAAGGATGGGAGGAGGGCGGAGGAGGAGAGGCAGCAGGAGAGACAGAGAGAGAGAAAGTGAGGGGGAGAAGGGGAGGCATGGCAGGGGCTGCAGGACTAGGAAAAGTGCCAGATCACTGCTGGAGCCAAGAACAGGACTGACTGGGCCTGTGTGTCAGATCAGTGCGCACAGGCATACAGACACACACACACACACACACACACACACACACACACACACACAAAAGCATATGCAAGATGAGCAGACACATAGATGTCACTGACCTTCGACAAACACACTGCAATGTCACAGCTCTAACAAACTGAGACGCTACCACTTTGTGGTCCTCTTGTAAAGACTCACATTTATTCATACACACATGTTACCATGTTTGTGCTGGTTTATTATGAGCTCTCTATATCCAAGAATATCAGATTTTAGCTCATCCCCTAACAAGGAAGCCATCTGCTGTTCTTAAGTTCTTGCCATGTGTGTGCGTCTCCCTGAACTCGAGCGGATGGGTGTTTAAAGACTTAACATTTGGCTGCGACTCGTACCCGCTCATTACTGACCAGTGGCACTAGCAGCCATCATCCTGAATACAATGTGCGCCTACATTAGAGACGGCTGTTCCACACAGGACAATATTTATCGCAGTCTCTACTCCCTGGAGACTCATTGCACCATACCACAGACCACTGCAGCTGACAAAATAACAGGGCAGAGTGTTTCAGCTTTAGGAAACAATAGAAATACCTCTCATTCTCTCTTTTCCTCTATGTCTCTGTGTCTTTTGTCCTCTCTCTCCCTTGCCAATTCTCGCATGACCTCGTCTGTGTTTTCGTCTTTCCTTCTTTATAGCTCTGAGCTGCGACCATCTGAGTGGATTTCATAGACAAGTTGGCAAGCCAAGCAACAGAAAGCTGCGATAAAGTCTCTCTCTCTCTCTCTCTCTCTCTTTTGTGGTCCAGTCCACTGAGAGATCACGGCTTACAATTTCACTGTTGTGAGCAAATCTGATCTTGAAAATTCTGACAACTTTCTTTACAAGTAACTGCCAGCTCTGAGATTTTCAACATCTATGTCTCCAAGGAATGCTACAGCAGTGATTTGCTTTCCACACCAATTCTAGAGAAAAAAAAAGGAATGATTAAATTACACCTTTAAAATGAAATTTCATCCTGTAAGACAAGGCAGTTATCCGAGACTAATCTTGTGTGTTTAAGTGCTTGTGTGTCACAGAGAAAGACAGAGAAGAGAATGCATTTCTGTATTTTACAGGCCTGCACTCTTTTCCATTTGTGTGTGTTCTGAATGGGCACATGTGGTGGGACTGTTCATATCTCATTTCTTACACACTCGCCCATGGGACATTGGCAAGATTTTCACGGAACCAATGCAAAGTGACAGCTGAGACAATGATTCTATTACTGCTGGTGAGGTCTAGCCTCTGTGTTTTATGAAAAGGCCGGTGGCAGCATGTGAACAGTAAGAGAGAAACCTAATAAGAATAAGGTCAGAAGTACGATGTATTCTCGCTTGTTGGCTTGCCAGACATGATCGTATGAGAAATAATCAACACTGTCCCGAATGTTTTTTCTCCTAATGGGCTTGGTCGTCACTTTCACTAGGAGCGGAAAGGGCCTCACCTTGAGAGTCTGTGTGTGTGTGTGTGTGTGTGTGTGTACTAACACAGAGGTAGTTTTGAGTGCTTTGGCAGGGGTTTATGTCTTTGTCTCAACAGTTTTTGACAGCGTGTTGGCATCACAACCTGCAAGATGCAGTCACAAAACTTTACAAGTGTGCACTTGAGAACAAAATGAAGGGAGAGTTCAAAGATGGGTGTGGTCCGACCCATAAGTATTGATTACTCATGTAATAATTTAGTAATCACTGTTGAGTCTCTAGTTTTATCCAGTGTCTGAGAGTGGACAGGAATGATTGAAACTGGGACACAGGGATCGAAAAGTTACGCCAGGGCCATAAAGTCCTTATTTCCTACCCCACTACGTCCAGCGCCTTAGCTTGCACCACACCCATTTAGACACTCAGCTACCCACCTGTAAAGTTTTGTGACTGTATCTTGCACTGTTTTGCACACAGATTCTGTCCACAGATAGAAAAACCTACCAAACTACTCAAACACACCTCCGTGGTGGTTCACGCTACAGTAGGTGTCTTCAGGACTACATTTTGCCATGATGACACACAATCATAGACTCACAAGGTTGAAACAGTACCAGCCCCGCTGTCACAGCTGCTAAACATGCTTATTTATTTATTAAGAGTTTAATTAACTCATCACAAACCTAAACCAAAATAGCATTGATAGAAATAGAATATTCCCCTCAAACACATGTGCTCTTCCCAGTCTCTTTGTCTTATCCTTCGAAGTCTCACTCTCTGTTTTGTTTCGAAAAGACTGATTCAAAGCCAGTGGAGCAAATAAGAGCTCCAGCTGTACAGCAAATGAAAACAAGCTTGAGCACCTTCTTTCGGTTTATTACATTTCCTAATCCCCTCATCTCTGCCTCTCCCTTACTACACTCCACCCAACCCGCCTCCTTTCCATACTTCTTTTTTTCACCCGTCTTTAGCCTCGATCTGCTTTTCTCTCTTTTTCCATTCCTCGTCCATCTCCTTCCCTCATTGATTTGGACGCACTGGTTAGGTTGCATGAAAGCTCTGCATACATATCTATACATAAAGGACATCCCCCTGGCAACTTAAGTAATTTCAAGCTAAGAAAGGAAATCAACACCACTTTAGTCCAACTGCTGTAAATGCTGACAGGTTACTATTTCAAGTGAGTGCCAGGCTTATGAAAGTGACTTTGACGGGCCTGACTTTGTTTACCACATCAACAGCCATCATGGTATAGTTGAAGAAAGGAGTTAAGTTTTCTGAGAAAGTGCTCCAGGGAAGACGAGTAAGAAAGAAAGAAGAAGAACAGGAGTATCGGTGGAGTGGGATCTCTGCTGTGTCTTGAGTGAGCAATAGTGTCAGAGAGGTTATCAGTGGAGGTGAGTTCAAGCATCCAATGTCAAGTATCCTGTGGTCTCCTGTCTCCATCTTCTAAGTCTACAGATCATTGACTCCACACACATTTCACTGTTCAAGTTATTTTCTGTAGCTATCTCACTGTCAGCTTATAGAGCTGATATTTCAGGTTAGCTAGTAAACTATAAGTTATTTTTTATTTGTTTCTTTATAGAGCACGGTAGACATTAATCAACAAATATTAGCTAAAAAATTAAAGTTAACGTATAAAAGTCTCAGCTCATTCCTAATTACATAAGTGTAGAGTTTTGACCCTACTTCATGTTTCATTTTAAAGATGAGTGTAATTACACAGCAATTAAATTAAAGTTAAAATGTCCTCTTTTCTGATAGAAATCATTCCAATTATTAATTCCTTTACATAATGACTGGGTCAAAACTAATCTAAAATACAGTCTGTTTTAATATCTCACTCATGTCCAGGTGGGATGGATTGTGCAGATCAGCCCTGCACCTTACATCAGCGTTCCCAAGGAAACGCTATGATTCACTAAAATAAATAAATAAAGTGCAGAATAACAATTATATAACTTTATGGGATACTTTGGCAGTTGAACTTGGTATGTCTGTGCTGCATCTTTCTTCATCCCTCCCTGTCATGCCAACAACAACAGGATAGAAATTTTAATCTGAAGTCATCACCAAACTTGACCTGTGTGTGCTGTGGAGCTATTACTATTGTAATTGTCTACATTACATGAATACACAAACATTTTACAAAGGGGAAATAAAAGGTGTCAAGTGTTTCACCCCCTCACTTTGCCAGTCTGCAATAACAGTGTTAATATAATGGACCAAAAATGTTGGGGAAGCCTTCCCTTAACCACTGTACCATCAGAGGGTTTAACTCTCATTTGGATGCACTGTACAAGCACAAATGCCTTAAGAGTTCAAGCATGGGTGTCTTCAAACCTGCATCTAAATGCTATCGTCCTAATTTGTGAGATGGAAACTTGATTTATTGCATATGTTTGGTTCTTCTGAAAGGCAGTTAATCAAGTAGTATTCTCTCTGTGCTGTTTATTGTTCCTTTATTGTCAATCAATGTGACAAGGAGGAGATGGTCTTTTAAAAAATGACCCTCTTCCAAATATCAATTCCAGTAGTTCAGCGATGAAAACAATGTGCATGTGAGTGAGTGTGAGTGTGTGTATGTGCTCCAGTGGGTGAATTAATGAATTAGCTGTCAGGCCCAACCTATCCTCAACCTTTTCTGCAACAGGGACACAAATCACTGACCTGTCCTTTCTGCTGTGATCTGAGGGGCTTCATCAAATGACAAACAGGCTAAAAGCTTTTATTCCCTGACATCACTCTGTATTCCACATCTGCGTGTTATTATTATGTGATTGTGTGCGTCTGTGTGTAATTGAACATTTTGAACCTTTGAGCCAATATGCCTCAAATGAATCCTCAGCTCCCACATCAAAATGATTATTTCTAAACAAACCGTGTTTAATCGACTGCGTGCCACTCTCCATCTGGAGGATGCTGCGTGACAGCTTCCCTTAAATTACAAATATCAATCTGCCACAGTGGGAGCTCAGCTGCCAGTGGCCTCATGGGGGTCCACGTCAAAGCAACCAGCCTTCAAAACAAAGCCATCAAAATGTCGAGCTCACTAGATGTTTTGTTCTCAAACAAACACGTCCGTCACAAGATCAAAGTTCTACTGAAATCACCAAATAACTGAGCAGCAAGGACTTGCAGTACACAGCCCCAGGATGATGTGAAAAGCTCCTGATAATACAAAGAAAATAAAAGTCTAAACTGAGCTGGATTCAGTAATGAAGCTGAACTGAAGTTGGCCCAGTGTGAGGTACTGGGTCAGCTCTGTGTGGCTCCACCCCTCTTTCCCCCCGCTGCAGGGACCGACAGACGCCAGCACCAAGGGCTCCCAATCTGCTGTGTGATCAGCGGGACTCTCCCTAAGCGTGTTCCCCCTCCTCATCACCGGCTGTCTGCCCGCGGCAACACTACCACTTACACTCCATCCACCCGCTTATTGATACACTTCACCGCAGGATCGCCTTCGAGTGCTCCTTGGGAAAGCAATGGGTCTGCAGGGTGGCCTAATTCAATCAGTGTTAGGGGAAAACACACACATCATTCATCACCAACACAGGACTAGTCCGGGAAGGCCCAGGAAGACTCTAGCAGCTCTTCCTTCTTACTAAATGATCATTAACACACAAACAAATCGTCTTGCTGTTGTCCCACAGGGCAGTGAGCAGCCCAGTTAATCCAGTACAGATTACATGAGCAGTGTGCTGTGAAGATATTTCATACATATTCATTCACATACATTGATATTGGGCAATAATAATCACAGAAATGCAATGCAGTCAATTATTAGGGATGTGGTAGTTGTCATGGCTTCCCCAGGGTTAATTTGATTTTCACTTGGGCTGAATATTGTTTCCCAAACTATGCTTATTACAGGCATGGAGCGCACCCTGTGCATTACAAAAGATCAAGGGGTTTTAACCCTTTGGAATCCAAACAGAAAGAGAAAATGATTTCAGTAAGCACAATCAGTGTATCAAATGTGTCTCAGTAGAATTGTATTTTAAGGCATATTAATAAAAAATGCTATAGTATAACATGTGGCATGATATGAGCGACAGAAAGAATCCTTGAATTCAACATCTGAAATACTAACAAAACTCTTAACACTGGCTTCAAAGGCTTTATGTATGTCTCAGCATGTTTCACACACTACACACAACAAGAGCAAAAAATTCTGTATTCTATGATTGGATTTGCATTAATTATTAGCATGAAAGAAAGACTGAGAAGAAATTATTTCTTTCAAATAAATATTATATAACTGAGTAGCATGGGCTAACATAACTGGCCCTCAAGATATTGCAATTCTGTTTGTGATAATACTCTTTTTTATAGTGTTGATATGCTCCATTTTCACAAAGCCGAATCTTACATGGCCAAGCCCAGCACCACTTCATGATGATCAGCTACTGGATTTTAACACCACTCAGTACCAATGCAGATGAAATTTAAAGTATACAGGGTTGTGCAGGTCAAAACTAAGAAAAACATAGGGCACAGGATACATGACATGTGTCATTATACCATGAGCAGTGCAACAATGGGACATGTGTTCATTATGATGAGTAACATGTAATATGTAAGAAACATGTTGCTTAATTTACATGATGGTAGAATGAATCCCATTATCAGAAATTTAAAAAATAAAATATAAATGCAGCTTATTACTAAGACCCATTGTTTTCTTATGAATGCACTCTGACCTCATATGTTTACTTGTGACAGGCTCAGAAATACATACATGCATGTGGCTCAGTAGTTGCTCAAATATTTAAAGATAAAATGCAGTGAGACAGAGTTACTGCAGCCACTGAACATTTCAACTTACAAAATCCGCCCAGAGTTGAACAAAGGAGCTGTCTGTTTCAGCACCACAGACAGTTCCTGTCATCTTCCCTATGATGAGGTGCTGCTGGCAGCAGCGACGGCCTGCCACTTTTATCTGCTGCACGTTGTAACATCAGACACAAGTGACTTTACGAATTCATTAATGCAAGGCTCTATGCTCATAAAATTTACACCGAAAATCCAGATTGACGCAGAGACATTTTCTTTCATGACTTTCTATTGGTTAACAATGTGAATTGAAGCTGTGGCTCACCTCCAAACGGCCTCTGGCATGTCGTCTCTGCCAGCACAGATAGATATAGGTCACCTGACAAACTAGAAAACACTGTCTGCTCTGATTAACAGTGTGTAGGCCAAGGCTTGGTGTCTTCTGAAATTGCAGTCCAGCGAGCACCGGTTGAGTTGTATTGAGTTTTAAGCAACTTAGACAGCCTCTGTTGTTTATGAGTGTGAGAGAGACAGAGAGGGAGAAAGAGAGAGAGCCTACCTTGACACAAGCATGCGCTCACACACAGCACATATTCAAGATGAACCCAATAGCCCCTGACCAATAGACCACCAACAATCTGTCCTCAAAACGACTTTTTGCTGGATCAAGCAAAGACAACATAAAAAAAAAAATAATAATAATAAAAAAAAAAAAAAACAAGAAAAAAAATAATGTTGACAATTCCTGAGGGTCTCGACTAAAAAGTGGAGCCGCTCAAAGTGCTCCAGCATTTCTGATCCAGGCGCACTTCCAGAAATAGGATCATCATCAATCACCACTCAGATACCTGCGTCATGCGTCGGTATTCACGGTTCCACCCAAGGGACCGCGCTGTTTGTCCCCATGGGAAACTCGTATACAGTCTAGGTCGAAATGGCAAGGGACCCGAGTCTGTTAGAGTACAAGCTGATGAGGCATAGAGCTGTCACTCTAATACAGTTAAATGACCGTAATTATACGGAAACTCTTAAAAAAAAGATGACAGCGTGTGCTCGTGATTTGGCATCTCCTGTAGTCTGTGTCTCCAATTTAGACTCTGTAACTACAGTGACGCACTCTCTCACACGCGATCATTTCAAACTCAATCACTGTGAATGTGTGCGTGCACGTGACACACACACAGAAGACACACACTCACATGCACGCACACACGCGCGCACACACACACACACACACACAAACAAACACACAGGGAGAGAGGGAGAGAACGAGCATGATAAGTTCTTTTTTTGTGGCGCAACCATTAAAAAAAACTTGGATCTATTTTGTTGTTGAATCGTTGCCTCGATGCCACCAGCAGCCTGTATCCACGGTATAAAGCCGGGATTGTGCTTATAATAAGGCTTACTGGTAGACTGTCTTCAGGCAAAGCTGCCGCTTCGTTTACACCTTTATCTAAATCCTCTCCTTAGTGAGCTCCAGTGAGCCCGGCGGGCCGGTGTGTGAGACTGCACTGCAGAGGGCTTCTCCGGCATCTCAGTGACTGAGCTTAGGAGCAAACATATCAGGAGCCAAATATTCAGAATAGTGACATTCACTCCTAAAACACAGACATTGAGATCCCCTCTCACTCTGCCACACGCATACATTGTACTCTCATTTCTTCAACTATGCTTTCTGGATGTTTGTAGCCTCCAATGATCCGTGTTCGACCTAATATCATTGCTGCAACAGTGGCAGGTGCTGAAGTTCTCCTTTTTAAAGCATTAAATTGGCCCAGAGCCTTTTTAAACTGATGAGGATTAAATCCTCACCACTGTCTTTTTTCTAGAATAACTGCTGCAAGTGTCCGACAGAAACCCAGAGTCACAGGCGATCGATTCACTGCCGCAATAGTCGAAGAACCAGTTAAATTGAGGTCTGCCAACTTTATCAAATAATCAGGAAAAAAGCCGTGTTAGGTCGGCAAGCCAAAAGGAAAACTGGCCTACCTTCAACTCGATTCCAAAATGGTACAACGCTGTTTGTCAGTCAGTGGGGAAGGCTCTGGACATCACAACTCCAAGTCAATAGAGAAAACACGTTTCCATGAAATGGGTGCAAGCCAGTGATAGTCTGTGTTTCTGCGAGGTCACCCATTCAGCCAATCGTCCGGTTTAAATCCAAACAGAATAATGGAGATCTTGTCTCTGTCTTTTGGGGAAGAAGTGCGCCAAGCGCTCTCCTACGCAGATGTGACTTTGCGCGCCTGAAATAAAACGATGATGGGTAGAAATGAAAAAAAAAGAAAAATACTACTACAACCAATAAAAAAATATATATCAAAACGAATGGGGGCGAAGCTGCGAAATGATCACCCCCCCCCTCCAAAAAAAAAAGAAAAAAAATCTGACAGCTGACTTTTGCGCAAATCGGTCTTAATTACTTATCCTCTCCTGGGGGCTTGACCATCCCAGACGCACTGGTTGGTGCGATCCTCTGCACTCAGCCGCGTCGCGGTGGAGATGGGAAAAAGAAATGTATGGATATAATGGCCAGATCCGATGGGGGGTTTCCTCCACAGCTCCGCTCTGTAGTTGCGATGCACACGACGAGAAGGATCTCTCCCCGGTCCTAGTGCACCACACACCGTCCCCTGCTGGATCTAACACACGCCGCGGCTGCACCTGCACTCTGTCATTTTCATCGATTAGACAGTGAAATGGATGAGGGGGAAAAATTCCAGCAGACACCCATAACTCAGCTCAAAGCTTCAGCGCTGAACAGAGCGAGAGGAGCAGAAAGGGTCCTCACTTGTTGGAAGAGAGGCATGGTGTGTGTGTATTTGTGCTTGCGTGCGTGTGTGCGCGTGTGATGGTTGTTTGGGGGTGGTTGGAGAGGGTATGAGGCTTCAACTAAAGTCTGAATTCAAATAAAGTTTCATTCATGTTAAATGTCCATGCAAATTAAATGATTTAGTGCCAGACAAGTTCAAACAGTGCTCCATTTTTTTCTCCAGTTTAAATTGTTTCACTGCTGCAGTTCAAAAAAAGAAAAGAAAAAAAGAGCAAAGGCAGGGCTGGATACTGTAGTCAGATCTAGGCTGCAGCATGTGGCATAAAGCAAAACAGTGGTGACTGATGAGATGAGCAATATGGAAATCAATCCAGTCAAATGTTATCATACAGTTAGCCAGTGATCAAAGGAAACTGACAAAAACTGTGGTGTTTATAAAAGAAAAAAAGATGTCAAAATGTGACCACTCTTGACCGGACTTGTTTCACTGTGGGAGTCATAAGAACACACAGGAGAAACGGCTCTTTCAGCACATCTGAAGCAACATTTGAAGGCATTTTACCACGGTGTTGGTTGTGTTATGATCTTGCTAGAAGTCCATAACATGACTTTAAGATATTCACAGACTGTACAGTTTATGAACAATGGGGCCCTGTGGGCACATATAGGCTAGGATATCTGCTGCTCTACGGCCGGATTAACCTGTTGGGGGGCCCCGGGGTAAAATGTGGCCAATATTGACCCCCACTGTGAATGGCAGTTGGTCACCAAGAAATACTCTACACCTGAAATGATTAGTTAATTAGTTGATTAGTCAAGTGACAAAGATTAATTGTCAACAATTTTGATAATTGATCCATTGTTTAAGTCATTTTAGGAAAAATGGAAATATGAGAGTTTTACATGATAGTTAACTCTAACTAACTGACTGTTGATTAAAGCTATTTGGATATGTTTACATGGGCTTCTTGGAATAGTGATGGGGCTTCTACCACTATTTTCTGCCATTTTATACATTAACAAATCAGTCAACTATTACAGAAAATAATTTTCGGTCGTATTGACGATGAAAATAATTGCCTCACAATTCTCCTATGATGGAGTTATACTGCCTTGCAGTAGGTTTTGTGAGTCTTAATAACTTGACACACAATTTGACAAGTTGATAAAACACTACTGCAAATGTATGAAAAATAAAAACACTAACGGTCTAAACACTAGAATTTCACAGTGGATCTCTTTATGGCTACAAATTGGGGGAGGGAAGACCCGTCATAGTTACAAAAAGATGAATACATTTATTTCTTTTGTGGTTCATTCAAGACTGTCTCATCTACTGCATGGGAGACAGCCCCAGAAGCTCACAGAGAACTATTTGAAAACACTTGTTATAAAGCATAAATCTCACCCTCGTGTCACTTGTCTGCATTTGTATTCAAGTGTGTAGTTGGCTCATTGTTGCCTCTAGTGGCTGTTGGCGTATTAAAAAACAAACAAAAAAAAAACCAAAAAACAAAAAACAAAAAAAAAACAGCGGTTCTCATCAACCGTCAAGTACCACAGCCTCAAGGGGCAGTGTAATGAGCCCATTGCTGCACAGCGCACCAGACCAAGGCAAAGAAGACACCACACTCGAAAACAGACTTGGAGGACCAACTGATTGGTTCTGCAAATGTTTGTCTCCCAAGCGGAAAATGAGACAGTCCCGAACATGGCTATTGTTTCCTATTTGGCCACTGAGTTATTTGTGTGAGGGAAAGATATACACTGACGTTTGAGTGAGCCAATAAGTTACAAACATCTACAGTTGCACTAAATATTTTAAAGTCTGACAGAAATTAAATTGCATTGCTTTGTCTGTTGCAGTCAACACCTATCAACAGCAGTAGGGTCACAGTTCAGTCATAGGCAGACATCATACTGCCTCACATCCAGACTAAACTCTGCTAATACAGCACAAGAGCCACAAACTTTGGAACAACTTGGGAAATCTTCTCCCACACCTTAGCTCATTGAACAAGCAACCAAACATAAATTCATTACTAACTACCTCATTATAATGTTAGTTTGCAGGCTACAGCTAATTAGTAATTAAACTTACCTAGAAAACTCGCTTAAGACCTGCTGCTGTCAATCAAACACAGATCCCTCCAGCTGAGAAAAGGAGCATTTTTGACATTTCAAAGACTTTTTTTCTTCCTTTTAACTGAATCAAACTATTAATAATAATAATAAAAACATATTTTTGACCGCAAAACATGACCTTTTCTATGTTTACAATTTATGATATTGTCATTCTGATTTTCCATATAATCTTGCCATCTAAATCCATCTGTCCTGGAAAAGACCACTGGCTAATGCTGGACAGATTGTAAAGCCCCCTGAGGCCAATTTGTGATTTTTGATATTAGGTTTAAGAAATAAAAATTGACTAAATGACTAAATGTAATTTCAGTTGGATTTTAAATGCACTGCACACACATGGTGAAGCCACACAGGTGATTTAAATATTTCAGCTAATTAGACTCTCCTCTGCTTGACTGACATCTCGTTGACTCTCCTGTTAATTTGTTGCAGCTGTGAGAACAGGACAAACTATCTCCTTTTCAATATCTTATCAGGACATAAAGTCCAGTGATATCACTTCATTTTCCAACATACTGTTGTCCCACGTTCAACCTGAGCAGAGGTCTACATGTAATCAACTAGAATAAGGTGCAAACACCTCTGTGGGTGCACAGGTAGAAAAACAATAGTGGATGATTCAGTTCTGGTGTTCATCACCAGTTGCAGATACATTGTTACCTCAACCAAGGAGGTTATGTTTTTCAACTTTATAAAAAAAATACTGAACCCAATTGCACCAAACTTGGTGGAGAGATGGGGCATGGGCAAGGGAAGAACCCATTAAACTTTGGTACGGATCTGGTAAAAGGGGCTGATCCAGGAACTTTTATCACTTTCCTCAACATAGCAAGTTAGGGCATTTTTCAACATTTTCGTCAATATTTCGCCTTGGCTGAGATATACAGTCTACTTGGTGACATTCCTGTTTTAATGAATGTCACTGCTGTCTGAAAAATGACTCTCTCTGTCTGTCTCTTAGTATTGTGTGTGCGCGTGCAGAAAATCTGGAAAAAAATTGTTTTTAAAACTTTACTTAAAGGATTATTTAGAGGTTTGAACCATTGGTCAGGACAAAACCAAAACCTAACACAAACTAAGCTGGTATACATTATCATATGGGTTAATAAGCTAACCTCTGTTAGTGCTTGAAATTCATCAATCTAAAAACTTTACTGATTATTGCAAAGCATTTGAAACAGTAAATTATTAATATCCTCTTGATAAACCCGGGATGTAATTTTTTTGCTTCTATATGTATATGAGGCAGCAATCTTCTATATGTAGATGTTATTTTTCCCTTTTCAAACATTCATCATCTACATGGCTTGCTAGAACTGAAATGTATATGAATACAGGTCTATTAACAGAATATCTTTTCTTAGCCACTCTTTCTTTGGCAGAAAATATTGAAAAATGTTGTTGTATTAATTATGATCTCTTGACATGCTGCAGTGCAGGAAAGCTGCTTAAAACAAAGTCAAGTCGGTACCCTGTGAAATTTTCTTATGAAATAAAAATGACAGCTGAGAGAGAATATCCACTTTGCCATCCTAGGACTTTTGTTTTGGCTGTCAATCACTTAAGAACACATCAACCCTTTTCAAATGGTAGTCATCTCAATTGTAGGTATTATCAGTAGGTTTACATGTTATCCATTATAAGTAAATTGCCAGCAGACAACAGCCATGGTGGCAATGATGTTACGAAAAAAGAAGACTGGAAAAGGAATACAAAGTAAATGAATGTTTTCATGAGTCTGACAGCGCATAAGCACAAAGGACATACAGTGCGAGTGCACATCAGACACATCAATATGAGGATAAACAACCCCTTTTATCATATCCCATCTGGATCTGTGGCGTCTGTACACTAGATGGGAAAGAAGAGGGCTGTCTTGTATAACTGCACTTGCCCAGGGCTCAGGAAACTCGTCACAGACGTATCTGCCTCCACAGTTTTTCCTTTCAGAGTATGAGTAGGTACCTGACCGTTATCCGTCCTGCAGAAAATATAGAGGCTGACTGATATGACATAAATCCTCCTCTTCACTCTCCTTAAAAAAATCACTCTAACTCACTCGCTCACTCACTCGTTCACTCACTCGCTCGCTCACTCACTCACTCACTCACTCACTCACTCACTACATTGCAGCCTTCTGAATATTCAGTTGATAAATGGTGCATGAGTGATGCCATAGAAACTGTTGGGAGATCACAGGACCCCATCACATCTTACTCCCACATCTCTTTTTTTTCTCCTGCTGCTGCATTGTCGAGTTTCCTTCAACTAAATGGTTCTGCACAGCAGCTTCTTTGACAGTACAGTAACAGCTCCATATAAAAGCTCTCAATAAGTTCAAAAAGGGACCAACTTTGCTTTAAAAAGCAATATCTTGAATTAGCATCATGATGTCCCACTTTCCCACAGAGACGAAAATAGACTTTGCATTAGAATGCAATCAGATAAGGAAACAATTAATTCCTTGGTTAAAATTGAAAATAAGAAAGAATAATGTGAATTCTCACTGGAACACAGGATACACTAGAACAGACGTAGCCATGGCTGGTGAAAAATGCTGGTACCACAATGTTAGACCGCACACAGACAAATTGATCCTAAGATAAAAGTGCTCAATCTGTTCTTTTCCTCTTGAATATTTTTTGAAGTTATGATCTACCTGGATAAAGATTTCCTCCTCACCACTACCACCGCTGCAGTTCAATACATTCAGATCCACCACTGAATACTAATGAAAAGTGGATGGATGCATATTCAGGAATGCTCATGCTAAGACATTACAGTTCATCTATAAAGGAGCTATTTGTACTGTACTGTATCTGTTTACTACCAGTCTAGAAGAAACGTTGCGAGTCCAGCATCAAACTTCATTCCTTTACTTGCCAAGATCTGTCTCCAGTGGTGGAAAGCAACTTCTTCTGCTTCTATTTCTATCACTTATTTTCTTCTACTGAAGATAGGATGTCAACCAGCTAGCTCCGGTCTGGTTGGCTCGAAACCAAGTCACTGTAGCGTCTGGTCTGCACTGAAGAAGTAGCACTGCTCAGAGGACGCATTATAACCTCTTGTCTTAGCTGAGGCTAAACAGCTGTTAATGCTAATTCTGGCTATGTTGCAATAGCAAAATTTACAAATAGCTCATTTAAAAAGTGTTAATCTTGATTCAGACATGAAAACATCATTGGTTTTGTGCCCACTTGGGGCCAGCACAGTGTAAACACAACATTGACATATTGTCACTGTTTAAAGTTGTCACGGTAAACATGTTAGCAAACAGTCGCCTATTATTTAATTTAAAATAATTTGAATTAAAATGATTGATCACAATAATAAATGGTTAAAAATAGTTGATAAATGGTACAGTTTATATATTCTCAGATGGGAAGCCAGTGAGGGATCATGCCAATTTTGCTGCACTTGTGACTGCCACTGGTTGTTTGGGACACAGATGAGGGTGAAATGTAAATGCAACACACAACGTCGCAGTGTATCATTCTCACTGTGAAGTTCCTCACAGACATAGAGATACAACCAACAGGTAAAGGATCACAGTAGAGAGGAATAGGTCGTTCAAAATTGGTAAACTAAACAAATAAATGATGAATGATTTGACGAAACAGTACTTTCACATTAAAGTAAAACAGTCCATCAGTCTTGTGCTATTTTCTCTCAAAAAGGACATAGCTAATAATTTTGTATTTCAGTTTAAGAAAAACAATTCTGTCTCTCATTAACCTGTTTCCTCTCCGTCTGTCATTTGTCTGTCCGTCAATCGATATACATCCATCTTACTATGACACAAAGCAAATATGTACCAACACACACACAATCACACAGAAACAAGCAGATGTTTCACACAGAGTGCTGACTGATACATGCCCACTGCCTAATTGCAGGTTTATGAAATCTGCAGGTTGTGGGTGCCAAGCAGTTTTCAAACGGATGCCAAGCAGTTGCTGTGACAGCAGGTCGTGACCTTCCTGTAATTGTAGAGATGATGCCATCTCCCCTGCTCATCTGGTATGCACATCTGTGCCAACACAAAACCACTGACAGCCAGAGCACACAACTGAAATAAAAGCAACACTTCAGAATGAGAATCAGTTTATATTGTCATGAATCCCTCAGAGGTTTGCTTGCAAAATTTGAATTTCCTTTTCAAAACCTTCCACTCATGCCTGATGTAGTCTTTCAATAACTTGTACTGATACTGCCATCATGTACATCTCTGACCTTTAAAACATAAAACACTAACCCATACAAGAGATCTGATAGTTCTGGGACATTTCCTTGTTCTTGATTATTTCATTGTTTTGGCCGATTCATCTCTTTGATGATGTGATCACCTCTGTCAGCAGCTGGAATACAGTTTTCCTTATCTGAGTGGCATCTTTCCATATCACAGTGCTACTACCTTCAAGTTGGCCAGTCCAGTGCAGCTGTCTGATGTTGTAGTGTGAAATGGCATGAGCATTCAATTTCACTTGATCAGATGCTCAGTCGGAGAGAAAGTGAACTGTCATTTTAAAATGCAGAACAAGAGAAGAGAGAGCGTTAAGGGGAAGTAGAGGACTAGGACACAGAGGGGTGAACAGCTTGTCTGTCTGGGCTTTTTACAAGAATGCACCACCCACTGTTGGATGTTCACAATATAAAAACACTCATCATGTAACAGCTACTGTGGCACTTTGGTGAGATTTAGTTATGACAGAAGGTCTTTGAACATAGCTTACATAATTGATATTTGAATGTAACCCAAACCCCCAAAAATACATTAATTTTTCTCTCTTGAAAATGAAATTACATTTTCCTCTTTGAAAAAAGCCCTTCACTCTCTGTGTCTTCTGGAGAGTAAAGTTGTTTGTTTTTGTAACAAGACCTTGCAGGAATAACCACTGTATTGGTCTTTCACTGTCTTGTTATTTTATTTTGTGCTAAGAGTTTATGAGAAGCCAGAGTAACATTCATGCCATTGTAAAGCTTACAGTAGCTTCATTCCGCATGCTGAGCACTGTTAAATATTTCAACAGGGAACTAGATTTTCTCCCTCTGCAGCTTCATCAACAAACCATCTCCAACCCACAGAAATTATCACAAGAAATAAAAACCAGTGAAAGCAAAATCTCTTCAAAACAGTGGGGAAGAGAGGAGGAAAGAACTCAGTGAGTAGCACTCTGAAAGCACTGCTTTGAAAATGCATTTGTGAGTGCCTGTGGTGGGAACTGCTGAGACACTTGGAAGGAGAACAGTTGTATGCACATCACATGAAGGTGCAAGGCTATTTGAAAACAGCACTGGTGGAAAAAAAAAAAAATTAATGCACGCACACTGACTTCAAACGACAAATTCATTTAGATAAACAACACTGTGATCGCAGTTGGATCACTGTCAAAAGAAAATGTTTAAAAGAGGTTATCAATAAGCTGACAGGCTGTGTGGTGACAGTAGCAATTAAACCATAGAACCTGCCCAGGGTAATAAACATGTCAAGCAGATAACAATTCAAACAGGAAACAATGAAAAATGGTAAAAAAGAAAGTGACAGTTGTACAAATATACAGTTGTGGGCGACATGAAAGGAAGCTATCAAAATATTTAACATTTCACAAAAAAAAAGGATAAAAATATATAAACTCCAAAAATATTATACCTGAGTATCTTTCCACTTAGCTAACATATTTTGAGTTGACATACATCAACAAAAATGCATGTTATATATAAAGGTGAGACTCTGAAACACTATCAAGACTATCAACACTATCAGCTGCACCATATTTAAATTTAGCATATTCTTGGTTCAGATGTTTTGATGTTAAGAGACTGAAGAATTTGACTGTATGCGAGTGCAGTAACCATTTTGAAACATTTTGACCGACTGCTATGTTGTTGGAACGAGTGAGTGTGCAGGCTTTTTCATCAACGCTGAGACACTTGTCAACATCATTAGCCAGTCTCATTAAGGTCTCCCATCTAACCTGAATTATACATCAAGCAGCCAATCAAAAGCCTGCGTGCGGAGCCGTCATGGGAGCATTCCTGATGATTCCCAGTTGAGGATTTTCCTTTTAATCAGAAGACTGGAGCAGGATCAGCATTTTCCATCCAAAGGGATACAGGGAAAGGTAGAAAGGAGACAGAGGAGGATGGAAAGACAGGGGGACGGAAAAATAAAAGGGGAGGTGGGGTGATGGAATCCCACAGGTGCAGCAATGTAGAACTTCATACATACATGCTCCATCTACATGCTCCCCATGTGCAGGGTTTGATGTGTGCATGTAAGTAGTGGTGGGTTTTCTAAAAGAAAATTCAAAACATGGCTTATATAATGATATCTATTGGTCCATTTTTTAACTATGCCGTCCTTTCAACAAATTTGAAAAAAAAAAATATTCCAACACCAAAAAGCAAAAGAATAAAGAAAACAGTTTTATCAAAGTACAGTTCAATTTAAAAAGAAAAAAAAGAAGTCTAAATTGGCTACATTTGTTATGTTACATACTTGTAGTGGTTCTTTAAGAAGAGAAACCAGACACAAACAAAGAGTGTGAAGTTCTTTTTAAATTAGCTGAATTCATCATGGTTGTAATATCGTCTTTTATAAAGATGTAAATGCTGGTAATGGAAGCTTTACAGCTTTGTTGATAGCAAGTTGTTAAAAAATCAGCAGTTCTCAGAATTAAAACTACAAGGCTGACTTGGACGTTTTTTTTTCGACTAGGCTGCTCATAATTACAGTCTGAATGAAATCACATGAACGTGGAAACAAGAGATGCTGGCCAAAGCTGCAAAATGTTTCAGGGCTTTCCGAGTGCTTTTCCACCGCATGGTACCAACTAAACTCGACTCCACTCTAATCACTTTTGGTATCAGGTACTAATACTAAACATGAGTAATTTTCTAAAAGAAATGAATATGAATAAGTGGGTCCTAGGGTGCACTTTGACTAGCTCCTTTCACAGAGGGGTAAGCAGGAATATACAAGGGTCAGACTGATGAGAATGGAAAATAAGAGAGGAAGCAAAAGGAACAGTAAGAGACTTTTAGGACCGGAGATTTAAGAGTCTGTAACTTGTCACTATTTTCTTCTCAGATGGTGTTTGATTGGGATCTATTTGAGACAGTGTAGAGTTTTACAATACTTTAACATAGTTATTACGATAAATGCAATAAAATGATCCAGGACACATGAGAAACCATGCCGAAATACAGCAATAAAAGTAAACCATTTGAGGACATTTGTATTCTTACGTCTTTTATTTCTCTTTTTCAACACAAGGTTACTTAACAGTCTTTTAATCACGTAACTCCTCTTCGGAACATCAACTTTGTCTGAAAACAATTGTCAATTATCCCTGTCCCTCCCTATTGCCTCTAGTGTTCATTAACATAGAAATTGATGAGCCACAATTGATGCTCTAAAGCAAAGTTCAGACAGCAAGGTCAGCCAAGAATCAGTAATTAAGCCAGTCCTTAAAGTGTGGCGGATCTGCTTATTAGTCGTGCAGGCCAGGACTCATCCACATAGAACTGAAAATGGAAATAAAATCCATCTCATTCCCAGAGAAGCCCGCAGGACGTCAGCACTCAGTGTAAAACAATTACAGACTATTACGTAGGGCAGAGAGGGATGAAAGTGGACTCCTGGTCTCCTTGCCTCTAACTGCCTCACACCCTGTCTTTTGAGAGACACAAAGACTCTCTCATATACATGCTATGAGTATGTATAAACAGTATGTCTGAATCTGTCTGTCTAAAGTTTTCACACAGACACAGCTCCATCATGCTCTATGAGAGAAATGTGCTATCTAATGATGTACCTGTGTCCTAAGATGTGAAGTAGCTTACCTGCTGCAGCCTCAAAGCAACAGGAAATCCTCAACCCTGAGCCCCAGTAAGAACACGGTCTGTCTTTCGATATTCTACTTAGATATGCCCACTTACCTGCCATTTCAGGCCCGATTCAGGTCAGAAAGGGGGGAAAGAAACGAGAGCTCCTCTAGTAACTTTCTCCTTCTACTGGGTCTCTCTACCTTCTCTGCTCTTTCACATTAAACAGCAATAACAGCAAGAGTCTGAATGGTTTGAAGGACAAAAGGGGTGCTTTTGAGTGCAGCAGAGATGATTTATTCATTGTTTTAAGCTCCATTGTATCAGAGGCCCTACAGCAGGGGGTAGAGGCATGCTAGATCTGCACTTAAATTGTCCGACAGAGGCGTAGGCAGGAATACTACACTGTTATTAGCAGTTACCTATCTATTTGATCATATAATAAGTACACCTCTGTTCAAGTGGTTCTTATTTAGGCAGGTGAAGTCTGTACCCCTTGTCCCTCCAGTTGTGAGGAGCAGATGAACAGAGAGCAGCAGAAATATATTAGGAATTCAGTGACAAAGCAGGAGAAGCCACACAGCTATTTTCATTTTTCCAGGAGACTCAGGGTCTGGTTACAGCCTCTAATATTGAGTCCAATCATTACATTGGCAATATTTATGCAGGATTTAATGTCATTATAGTGTGACTCAAAATATGGTATGTAAAAAGGATGTCATCTAATTTCATTCTGAGGAAGTGCATTTGTAGCCTAATGGTTGAGGTGCACACTGCATACCCACAATGACCCTGGTTTAAGTCCAGCAAGAGACCTTGTTGCATATCATACCTCTCTTTTTTAATTTCATTTAAAGTTCCTGGTCTCAATTTGATTTGACAGAAATGATTTTTCTTTAAGTAAACATTCAGACAGTTGCTGTTACAAAGCAATCTACCAGGATTGTGTGCTTATGTGTATTTGTTCAGCCGATGCAGCGCCTTGCTGAATGATGTCACATTGCGTGGCAATGGCAATGTGACCCATGGTCAGCTTTTTTGCCAGAAGCCCTTCGTGTTTGCACCCTGTCTGGGTCACTGGAGGGGTCCCATTCAGATGAATGAGGAGGCTCCATTTTTTCACGCAAAATGCTTAAGTCGGTCTGAACTTGGACAAATTCACTGAAAACTAACCTATCAACTACTCAAGGAACCCAACTTTTGAACTCAGAAAATAAGAAAAAAAACCCAACCCGACTGCGTTCATAGGCATGAAACAAACAGTCCTGTGGAGGCATGCAGTTTTTCTCTGTGTTAGTGGCAGAGCATCTGAAGACAGCTGTTGGAACATCTGCTCGCACTGTGTCACTCATGCATCAAGTGTTTCTGGTTCATTCTGGGCTAATGGCTGAGAGAGACGGGCAAAGATACAATGTCAAAGCACCCGAGCTGCCAGCTACAATTTCAATAATTACAGTGGAAAGTAGTCGATGACACTCCTCTTTGTCAGTGTTCGGCAGCTTCATCATTGTGACACATTTCATGTGTTACTGTCATCGCCCTGTTTGTCTGGAAAGAAAAAGGTTGCAGATGTGGTTGAGACAACAAACATCCAGGTTTTTTGTCGCTCAATGCATGCGTGACCATTCCAATCAAGAGTCTGCTGAGCCAGACAAAACACAATCAGGCTAAGCCGAGTGAGACCGACCGATGCCCACAGTGAGAGAATTCTCCACTGCATCACTATAACAATGTACATCACTTGTTTTCAAGCGCACTTAATTACAACATTAATCTAACATACCTTTTTCTTCGTTGTCAGCACAGACGCAGTGACTGAATCGAATCAGTTAATGTGGCTTCTTCTCTCTCCCTCTCTAAAATAAACAGTTAAAAAGAACCAAGGCACAGATGTACTGGAAAGGCGGAGAGGCGAGAAGAAAGCTCTAATCAGCCAACCGTAACAACACACACAGAAAGGACAAATGGAAACACAAAACCTGGTGCGGTAGCGGAAGGCAGCAAGTTATTGAAGGTCACAAGACAGAGTGAGCGAGAAGGACAGAGGGAGAGCACTATTAGCCTAGAGTGACAGAAGGAGGAGTGTTAGATGCTTGCTCACTTTATCATTTTGCTGTGAATGATTTTGCATGAATTTGTGTGATGACTCATGATACGCTGTGATTGATTTTCTCTGCAGCCAAAAGCTTGTAATTAGTTAGTGAACTTGGAACAAAAAAACCTGAAAGAAAAACCCACCATGTGGATGACTTTCTTGTAAAGGTTAAAGTAGTTTGTTGTTTGTGTATCGCTCACATCTTCCCTTCCAAAGTATTTTTATTCACCTCCCTCATGAAGAAAGCTCTTCTATTCACAGTTATAACAAATCTCCCCGTAATATGGAAATGTATTAGATATATACTTAATATTAAGGCATGTCTGGCCACTCATGCTGTTATTGTTGCGTTCATTATGGTGGGATGGAAAGCTGGAGTGGGTGTGTCATTAGTAGTAAGCTGATCTGGAGTGAGGGAGCAGTAGTCTCCCCCTGCCTCGCTCATGTCTGACAGCCAGAAGATTAGTATGAAGGATGTTCTTCATTTGTTAAGTGCTGATACTAATCCCATCTATCCACGTTATGAAGTGACACGCTGTCTTCATACGGCCTGGACAGCGTCTCCAAGATCAACACTGACGGAAATTAAAACCAGAACCTGCTGCCTCATTCAGCCATCAGTTATTCATGTCTGTGTAGTGTCTGCTGTGAGAAAGACGTGTTTTGTTTTGGCGCACAGGGATACATGTGCATAGCACAAGGGTTAAATGGAGGCCGTGTAACTTTTGAGGGAAAAAATAGGCCTTTTTTTTTTCTTGAAAGGGTACATTTTAAAAGCATCTTTACTCAGCTCAATAGACACGGAGGTTACAGCCTTACTTGGTCTGGTATGACCAATAGCTTATTGTGGCTCAGCACTGTTAAGATAAATTTTGTTGTCATTTTACCATGGCCCATGTTATCCATTACAACCATGAAACATATAACCTGCCAGGTATTATACCTTACAGAAGTGAAATTACGGAGTCAGTTTGCTGATCCAGTGACACTTCTCTACTTGTGCTACTGTTATACTTTGGGTTAAAGGAGCTGTGCGGTTTGCTATTGCTACATAGCCAACCTTAGCATTAACAGCTGTTTCCGTATCAGTCTAGAAGAAGCCTTGCGAGTTCAGCATCAAACTTTATTACTTTACTCGCCAAGAGCTGTCTCCACAGAGGAAAGCAATGCCGATGTTAACTCAAATCACATCTTTTCTTCTGCTGAAGTTAGCATGCTAACCAACTAGTGTTGGCCCCATCACTTTCTCATAGTGACTCACTGTAGCCTGCGGTCTGCCCTGAAGACGTAGTGCAGAGGGCATATTATAACCTCTTGCCTTGTAAACGCAACAATGGCTGAAGCTTGTGTCAAGTGACAATCCCCACCACCTGCTTCCGGCAAAAAAAACACATGCGGAAGGCGGAAGCAGAGAAAACTCACAAATTGCCCTGTAAAATTGACAGTGGCTTCTGTAGAGTAAAAGTTACAAAGTCTTTTCCTTTTTGTTGGTTGTTTTTCCCACTTAGGCATAATGGGCAGCAGTGTTTAATGTACTGTAGCTCTCAAACACTAAGTCAATAGAAAATGACATTTACAGTCTCTGCAATGTGAGAATTATCATCGTGAATGTAACACATTTGGCTTTTTAACTGTTGCTCAAACAAAATATGATGTAAATTCTAAAGACATCAATTTGGTCTCTCGTAATTGAATGCTTACATCTATCATAAAATTAATTGATAATAAAAACAGATCAAACCAAAGTCATACAATGACAAAAACAGAGAAATACAGCAACTAAACAATGCTGTCATGACGCAAGACAAAACAGCAGAGCATCCATTACTTCAAAATGTTACAGTTCCGGAGGGACCATAATATTTAAGAAACAGAGGGTGTTGGGACGTTAATGTGCCGAGCAATGGAGGTGGGTTCATAAATAGTCTTGTACTCTGACACACTGAGCTGGCTGAGGAGGTTTGCAAGGCTGCTGAACTTGGAAGCTCCTTACTGAATGAAAGTTCAGAAAGTGGTAAGGCCCTCCTCCACTCTGCAGCCCACACAACCAGGCCTTCACACCATTTTATGTAACCAGAGATGGAGAAGAAGAGAGGCAACGAGAGGAAGAGAAACAGAGAGGTGGCAAAGGGAGAGGTAGGAAGAGAGAAAAAGATGGGAGTCATAGAGAAGAGAGAAAAGTATATATAGAAAACAATGAATAATAAGATGCACCCTCACTTTTCTTAACCCCACATGGTATGATCATCTTTCTTTTTTTAAATTAAAAGGGCTTAGTCATTTTCTAAAACAACTGGGTACTGTAGTTTTTAGAAAATTCACTCAAAATTACATTAAAAATGATTTGTTGGGGACTATTTCCTGCTGTGGATTCAAATTTATTTGGTGCACTATTAAAGCAGTAGGATGGTCTATGTGGGATTGGCTAAAAATAAACTGCAGTGCCCATATTCATTGTAATAAAATAAGATGTCACCCAGTGAAATCTAATAATAGTTTCTATAGCACAGATTAAACATCACTTTTTCAAGGGATGTCAACAAAGAGAAGATATAGACTCAAGCCTTATCCATTAAAAGAAAAACAAAACCGACCAATTGGATGAAAAATATTGACAAATCTTTTCCCGAAAAGTAAGACGCACTGATATGGATTTGAGTGTTAGACGTTACTGACAGTATAATGTACATCAACTCGTCATGTCCTCGAGAGATGAGCTGAGGATTTATGAAGTCAGTGGTCCGGTCATTTCCAGAGATAGGGAACGTTATTTGAAAAAAAAAAAAACTCTCTCACACACACGCACACACATGCATGCACACACACGCACATGCACACACACATGCACACACACACACACACACACTCACATAGCCTAAGTTGTGATAGGGGTGTTAGGATTGGGCTAAATGCCAGGCAGCTCTCTGCCTGAAGAGATAAACTTTTCTGCTCACAGTCTCTCCACTTACTTATCAAACAGTCTTAATGATCCCACTGTGGGTGAAGTGAGGTCATGTGTGTGCATGTGTGTGCATGTGTGTGCGTGTGTGTGCGTGTGTGTGGAAGTGGGTTAGGGGGGAATGCTTTGAGCAGCCGTGGCGTGTGTGTGTGGCTTGTGACAGTTGACTCTGACCTCTAAAGTGGAAAACACTGCGCAATGGGCTTCTGTCCACCAGAACACAATACAATACAAATTATTTTTATAAGATTGTTATCCAGACTGAAATTATGTATATACAGTTTATACAGAAAAAAAAGGTTTTAATCATTTTTATTTATAATTTATATATTAAATTTAGTCTTCCTCTCGTCATTATGTAGTAAAGAGAAAAGCGTGACTGGATACTCCTCAGGTCTCAGCTCCACTGCCATCTTTGACTCACTGTAGTCACACATCTCCATCAGTATTAGTGTTTTGATTGTGAGTCATAAAACGCTGTACCTAAGGCTAACAGTAATTCCTGGGTAACTGAATTGAGGCCCTCAGGCAAACCAGTACTTGATACTTATCTGTATTATGTCATCTACATACAAATCCAGGCACAATAAACCATCTTTAAGGTAGTTGGAGGTGGCATAACGTTCTTCCTCATGTTGCTGCTCTGTGAGGGATCCGCCCATGTCAGCGTTTTTGAATAGAGTCTGTTTTCTCTGTTGATGCTACAACATTAGATAAGCATGTTCAAATTTGTCCTCTTTTCCAAAAGCTTAGTTTTCTCTTCTTTGTTCATGTCTGCAGCAAACAACGCTGCTTTGACAAGCATTAACTTCTAACTATAACTAAAAAGTAAGAGCTAAATAATGTCATTTCAGAAAAGTAATAGAAAGAACTAAGTAAACCTTATGTAAGAAGAGAAGGATAAATGTTGTTAAACCAACTTGAACCATGTTGACAAATGCTTAATGGGAGTTTGACTCAATTATGAACACTACTTCTATGAATAATATTACCTCACAGATCCTGTTATATGTGCTTGTAAGTATGTTAAACAGCACTTTTTTGATGGTTTTTACAACACATCAAAATGCTGATGAGAACATTAGAATAATGGCTACCTCGAGGATCCTTTCTTACAGTTGCTATTTAATCAAGGCCTTTTGAAGCACTCTACATGTGGTTCTTGGGAGAGGAGCTTTATTCCCAACAACGGGGCATTCAAGCCCCTCTGCCATAATTAGGTGGTATTTTCCTGAGATAAAGTGAATTATATATGAGCTGCAACCAAAAATGAAATTCTTGACCAGGCATCAGTACTCTGGGACCAGTCTGGAGTTATGAATTAAAATATGGCAATTGGAAGAAATTGCAGTTCTTGTTGTTACTGTATCATATTGTATTGTACATTACTGTATCAGCTGTGAGAATACTGTAAATGCCATTTTATAAGTAGTTTACTGCAGGTCTAAGAAGAGTGTGAGAGGGGAAGCTCAGGGACCTCAGGAGCTCAAACATCATCAGGCACAGCACGTACTGTAACCCAAACAAAGGCGAACGTTCCTATATAATAACAGTGTCATACACAAGACGCTGGATTTGCTGGGCATGTTGACTGCACACACAGGAGTTAATTTAATAGCAGTTTCCACTGACTATCTGTAAGAGTGGTGAGTTGTCGGTCCTCCATGGCTCAACCTTCTAATGCACCGTAAGCTTTGTAAAGTGGTTATGAAGAGCAGGAGTCATGGTTTCCAGTGCATGGAACAGAAACATTGTCTCCACAGAGCCCTAAAAATAGGTCATGCTCTGCTCTCTGATCTACTCCGCACTGTTACATAAAATACACTCTGCTTTGTACCAAAATCGCAGTTTCTTTTCCTCACTCTC
This sequence comes from Seriola dumerili, assembly GCF_002260705.1. Lineage (NCBI taxonomy): Eukaryota > Metazoa > Chordata > Actinopteri > Carangiformes > Carangidae > Seriola > Seriola dumerili. Next base: position 16,084,548 of record NW_019174307.1, read on the forward strand.
ACACAGACATACAGTACACAAACAGAATCTACATGTAGCAATTACAACACACGCTGTATGATGTATTCATTATGAAGACCTGACAAGTATGAGGAATTTAAGGCAGGCCTTTATAGAAAAATGCACCATTATGCTTTCAATATTAACAAGTGGCTGAAGATGAGTGTCATTTTCTAGAGTCTAAAATATCACAGGTATAGTTAATAAGAGGTACAGTAGGTTAAATGTATTGAAATGCATCTACTTGTTCACGGTTATACCATGCATTTTTTTATTTTTCATTTTTCATTTGAGGTAATGGGATAATATCAAACATGGCTATCCAGTGATGATGACTCACACTGAGAGCTAACAGGATCGTGATGTGAAGGGTTTCTATGGACTTTTGAAGGACCACAACAAAGGAAATGTTGTCATCAATACACCACTACTCTTTATAATTCACTACCTCTCACACTGTCATTTGTTTTCTGAGCCTCAGTGTTTTCTTGTCTTTGGGTGCTATTGTCCTTCCATCAAATAAGGCTTATACACTAATCGCAGCGGTAATTGGTGATAATGCCATTGTTTGTTTTTCGGATGAAAGCCGCTGAGATGAGAGACCAGCTTAATACCACTGAGAAAAGATCATCTGAACCTTTCAACCTTTTCTATTGATTCCTGAGCAACATGACGCCCATTGACTATCAACATCTGATAAATAAACACAGTTTGACACCCCGAAACTCAAACACAGAGGAATTTCTTCACCTACTAAATGTAAAATGCTGTTGTTGTGTAATCTTAACTGCTTAGTTGAATATACATGAAACAACTTTTGCGGTTTTGCAAGTTGCTTCGAGGTCATCCAGCTGCAGGAGCCAGTTTAATGCCCAGATCCATTTGTAAGATGACGTTTGCTCAAATAATTGCTTTTATTTCTTGTCCTTAAACTATCCACTGATATTTAACCTCACAAACTAGAGCTGAATGTTCTGAAAACAACAAAACAAAACCGGCTCCAACTGAAAAAAAGAAAACATGTTAAGTATTCATGGAGCCCCATCTCTACCGTGGCAAGATAAGATTAAGGCCGGTTAAGAATCTAAAGTCAACATCCAAGTATAATGAAGTACTGCATCACTGCATGAATCTAATATAATATGTAATGTACCTGTATAATTGCATTATTTATTTGGTTCGTTGTGAATCATGCACCCTAGGTAAAAGTAGTTACAGAGCACAAACTCAGCTGAGACATCTTTGAAGACCTAAAATTTTAATTTATGAATACAGAATAGATTATGTAAAATAACATGTGGCGTGTTTGAAAATAATGAAGTATTATCGCAAAGGACAGACCCCGAACACATGTTGTCTGTGACAGTTACCACATCAGTTTTCTATTGCCTATGCTCCACTAGGCCATGTAATGTGACACATTTTCACCTGCTTTGGAAAATGTCTAAAGTCATAAGATATTGCTGGAAGCATGCAGCAAAATTAATCTAACGTTGTATAGACAAATACAATATCTGTAATTTCCAACCACATTTAAGGATTCATAAATATTATCATAAGTAGCTAGTACATATGTTAATGAGTTATAGTTAAGTACTGATGCCAAAGACAGAGAACACATTTGTAAACGAACCTTTATTGTTGATACACTGTTATTTGAATTTGTGATCTTCAGAGGTATGAGGAAACATTTATGTGTAATTTACGATGTGATTTGCATCAATTATGCATATTGACAATAAATGCTGTGTGATTTGTTTGTTAATAACTGATAACTTTGATTAAAACTTTGCATGCATTCAAATATCGCTTGTGTAAGTGTGTGTGTGAGTGTGAGTGTGTATGTGTGTGTATGTGAGAAGGTGTGCTAATTTCCCAGATTCAGTTGTTTTTGTGGGGTTCTATTTATCTTAACGAAGCTTTGGACCAGGTCTGCGCTGTTTTTGGAGGCACAGGAGAAGATCTCTGACCTAAATTTACATTAAAATTGCATAGCACTTCTTTTTCAATCACTTAATGTGTGCAAAGTTGAATATATTTGGCCCTTAATCTCAGAATAAAAGCTCGAGTATTTTAGACCTACACACTCTCATATATACGCATTCAGAGAAACATACACAAAATAAAATAACCAAGGCTGATAGATTTTTAAGAGCTGACTAATGTGAAAACTCAGTCCTACATTAGATAAATGCAGAATCTCCACTTTGTTAGATGCTGTCCCGTTGATCCAAAAGCAGCAGAATGCAGCAACTGAAGCAGCAATTGAATGTTACCCCCCCAACCCCCTAAACCCTCCTATACGCACCCCAGGCAACCCCTCCCCTCACCACTTCTTCTCCCTCACTTCTCACCGCAGGTTCGATTAACAGCATCTGCTTTGTTCTGACTCCCTGGGGCTAGTCCTGTTGCAGGGTACCTGTGTATGTGCATATGTGTGTGTGTGTGTGTGTGTGTGTGAAAGAGAGCGAGTGGAGCGCAATGCAAGCATAAAATAGAGCGTCTTTGAAGAGAGAGAGAGAGAGAGAGAGAGAGAGAGAGAGAGAGAGAGAGAGAGAGAGAGAAAAGAGCAAAGGAGATGGTGCCAGAAATGGATAAACACAGGAATACCAAGGGACAAAATAAACCTGTGCTGTTAAAGTTATTTTACTCAGAACAGGGAGGGTGTGGAATGGTTTCCAAAGAATAAGAGCACCGCATTGAGGCAAGGGTGTAAGGATCAAACGATCTGAGGATGGACAGAGTGTAGATACATTCATAATAACCAGTCACCTCTCATGTGTCATCTGTATGTGATGTGTTCTTACGAGTTGAGGAAAGCCACAAAAATAATAAAACATTGATGCATGTGTTCTACTGTTCTGCAGCTCTGTGCGGCGTGTTTAGAGTGAAGAAGCTGACATGTAATTACATAACTTGTACCATGTCTTGTGTGTATGTGGCTGATGTAATAACTTGTAAGACTACATGATGTTTACTGGTAATATTGCTCACAAACTATCTGCATAGGTTGTATAATGGGCAGGATATGTTCCTATACTTACTATCCCAGGGATTTTCCCATCCTGAGACGCCTGCAACGAACAGCGAGCCATCAATAAAACTGCATGCATATGTACCTAAATATATTTAATTGTGTGTATGTGTATGCGCATGTGTGTAATGCAGTACAAGTGAGCCAGACATTAGAGTAAATCATGCTGTGTTTGACTGCCTGCAGAGACGTTGGTGTTTGCTATATAGAGGCACTGAAGGCCTTCTGCTTACTGGCACAGCAGGATAAAATACACAAATCGACAAAAATGTAGAGAATCACAAAGCTTTGAGCGTAAACAAGTGTTATCTTTAATGCAGCTTCCGGTAGCGTTAGCAACATAGGCACCAGTTGTCACTGTCTATTGCTGTCATTTCCTTCCTCAAACAGAAGTGAAGAAAATAGATAGATTTAACAGAGAAATAAATAGTTCAGCATCAATTGAGCTGAAATACTTATGGTGTGGATTGTTCAGTTCAGTCCTTATACTGTAAATACACTAGTGTGCGCTTATGTCTATATTTATTTCAAATCATTTCTCATTCATTGTTTTCTTCTGAGGAGAGAAGAGCTCCACTGTATTTGACAGAGGAATGATGGGCCACTGGGAATAAAAACATGCTTTGAGGCTCGCAGACATGCGCAAACACACATGCACTCTCTCTCTCTCTCACACACACACACACACACACACACACATTAAGTCAAAATCAAAATGTTGTGTGGGACATGTGATTAATAACCTGTATTCATCATACCCTCCTCACGCTGATCAATATGTCCTATATTAGAATAAGTGAGAGTCATGGCACATAGGCCACATCTCATAAATAGGCTACCCACTCATCACATACAGAAACACATGGACCACCACCACACACAGACCAAAGCAAAAGCATCCACAAATACTGTATATTCCTGTGGGTATTTGAACATATCGCAGAGATATCCACATGTCAACACTCACAGCGTCATCACTCAAGACAAATCATGTTGCTCTTGTTGTGTGACCTTGGAGACTACCACAGAGAATCCCAAGAAAAACAGCTTTAACAGGTCAAAATGCAGACTGACCCCAGCAACTAAACCTTAATATTTTATGCAGTGTTCTATATAACATATACCATATGTCAACATTAATATTTTACCTACATTTAGCATTTTACTGTCTGCATACAATACATGTTATCTATTGAGAGCTACATAGTACACAAAAACCCTAAATGTAATAAAAGTAAGTTAGCAGACAGAAACTGGTGGAAGGTGAGTTGGAGATTGTGGGAATCTGGAAGCAGCACCTGTAATAACCTTGTAAAAAAACAACCAAAACTGACAAAATAATCCGACATCAGACACTGATCTACATAAAACATCAACAGGTTAAAACACTTAATGTTAGCGACATTTCTTGCAACTTCAACTTAAGCTTTTACTGCAGTATTTTCTCAGTGCAAGATGAATCGTTTCATGTCTAATTCATCATCAGTGTACCCTGCCCTGCCAATGATATGTATGCTGTGCGATGACCAGACAAAGCTAGCTAAAATTCATAGGCTACACACGTGCCTATTGGATAATAGGTCACCGCTACACACAGTGTACTTCACTACATGTGTAATTGCTATAATCATTATGGACAAATGATAGTGGCATTTGAAGTGTTATATTTCCATCTTATCAGTGTCTAGAGTTATGACAACAGAGAGATGCAGCACAGGTTTGCTGTGTCTGATCAGACTACAGAACCTCTGGTTAAAAAAAAAAACATTATGACAGGACGTGTTGTGACATAATGTTTTCATATGGTCATGTTGTATTAATATGATCATGAATGATACTGGAGTTAAAGACATACAGTCTGTATCATCTTGAATACGCTGTCACTTGTATTCATATTTAGGGATGTTTTTAAGTTTTTCAAACATCAGAGTTGTAACATGATAGAGTGGAAAGACTTGAAACAAATGACAAAGTTATAGTAAACCATCAATTACACTATCAACATTATAGCTAACCATCAGCAATAAAACTGGTGATTGCACATTAAGTTACTGTTATTGTAGAAGCTTTTATCATTCTGATTGGCTACTTGGTCATGTGACATGACGTACCTACTCCTGAAACCTCTAACGTATCGTTCTGGAAGCAAAATTCCCAAAATTCATTTTTCCCCTAGACAATGTTACGTGGTTCACAGTGGAAGCACTTCTGTGGCTTTGATTGGCATGAAACTCTCCTGGTTAAAACATAAGTCCCAATGTTTAACAACTGTGTTACAAAATATCTGGTTCTTTGATAAAAAAAAAAATTAGAAAAAAAAAGCAGCTACGGCATCACGTTTTGTTAACAACTGCATTAACAAAGCATTTTGAGTTTCCCCTCTTCTCCAATTCGTGCCTCTCACAACTCACTGGTTTCTTGTCCATAGCAATGGCACCCAAGGTTCATGGGTATTGTAGTAATTGTATTGTAATGGACAAAACATGATTTTTCAGAAACTAAGTTGAAATCATTTAAACTGGTGGCAATGGCAATGTTGAGTCCCTTGTTTTTTATGTTTAGTAACATTGTCGTTTAAAGAAAAACTTGAAATGGGAATACAGAGAGCAGCAGAACCAGCAGAACCTCCCACTTCACAACTACATTTCCGCAGCCCAGTAAGTCTGTGCTCTTACTTGCAACATAATGATGTTAGAACAATTTTTTGATTCAAATTGTTTGTTTTACCCATTGAAACTCTGAGTAGTCCATGTCTAAAGCTACATCCAATCCGCTTCCTGTTTACATGGGCGAATGCCCAGTGCACATGAATGGTCATGTGATATGCCTTCTCAGGTGTGTTAATATGGACGGAGATTATTTCTGATACGGAGCTAAAACATCTGGATGTTTTAAAATGTTGACGTTGGATGTTTTAGTGTGGATGTAGCCTGAAACTACCAGAGCCTGGAGGATGGAGATCCATCAGAAGACATGACAGAGGACAGGGATGTTGCCCATACAAAACACTGAGATAACAACATATTTCACACTTTACTTACCCTGTATTTTCCCTTGTAAAGATTCAATGTAAGCAGCGGGTAAATAGAAATCTTCTGGACTGAAACCATAGTTGCAAAAAAGGATATTTTAAATCAACAGACGTGGAACATACTGTACATAGTTTCTGCAGTAAGTCACAGTTGAGAATATAGTGTTATTGATGTACATCAAAAATCCTTTCCACTGTAAGAGACTAACAGCATTAATATTGTTACTTTAGCTGTACTCATTGTATTCAGTATTATTAGCAGACCAAGCATAGGTCATTTCAAACAAGAGGAAATTTTATTTTTGACTTTGTCTGTGTTTAAAAAATCATTACTGTCAATTTTGCCAGTGGCACAACACAATGAGTTCTCTCTCTCTCTCTCTCTCTCCCTCCCCTGAAGCAGAAAGATCCACACCACAGTGTAGCCTCTCATGTTGGAACATGGCCTTTATATAACTTAATGCACAGCCTACATTTGGATCGGCTGATTCATTCAACTCATTTACATTTTCCCAGTGACCTTTCCTGCTCTCTCCAATCCCACGCATTCCTAAATACAGGGTGCTGTGTCCACACATACGTAGGAAAATAGCAGAGGAGAGAGAAGGGGAGGCGCTGAAGTCTCACTCAAAAGTATGCACACACACAGGCACAGACTCGTGTGTTTAGGAAAATGTGATTGTGCACACATATGCTGATGCCGTACATCAAGACGGCCATTTTCTGCTCATTTGTCAAAGCAGCACTAATCACTTTCATAGAGTTTACAGCGTCTCATTTTACAGCATACTTCAGAGGATGGACATGCATCTGTGTGAATGTCTGTGCATCATTCCTCAGCACAACCAGATGTGTTACATGTTCCATATGTACGTTATCACTGCTGGGCCAGCCTGGCAGAGCCTTGTCATAGTCTGACATTTTGTGCGAGGGAGTAATCCCTGATTGTGTAGGTGCGGATAAGTTCCGAAAAGTGTTTTTCTCTCCAGCTTTAAGTGTGGGGTGAAATGAGACTGGTAAGCCATTTCTGGTGACGTGCTTTTCTTTTCTTCTTTTTTTTTTTTTTTTCATGTTCTGTGTTAATGCCCCCCCCCCCCCTTTCTTACCTTGGCTTCTCTCTCTCATGTCTGTATGTTCTTTTGATATACAAACATATTTATTTATTCTTCCCTTTGTGTCCTTGCTCTCTGAATATACCATTTTCCCTGTCTGTGCTCTCTCACTTCGCATTCCACTCTTTTTTTTTCTCAGAAGCTACTGAGCTGAATCCTTTCCATTAGAGACTGTGAGAGGGAGATTAGTGTTGTATCACTTCGTATGTGTGTGTCTTCGGGGGTGCAGACCCAGGAGAAAGGATTTCCAAGGCTTTCTTAGTAACAGTAAGACGACAACCAGGAAAACCATCATTGTCTAGAGGGGTTTGAGGGGGATGTGGAGAAGCCAGGAGATGCTCATTTATATCTAATGTGGCTGGACCCATTTCATATCGGCTCTATCATACTGTGTAATGTTACTCATATATACAGTATGGTCATGTTCTGTAGTCATCAGGCTTGGCTGCTTTGCTTCTGCTCAGTTGACTAAACCAATATACTTTCTGTGTGCAAAGGAAAGCAGACACCAATGCACATGCATACACATACATGAGTCACAAATATAAGCATGTAAATCCACAGGACCGGAAGCCTTTGCACACACACACACACACACACACACACACACACACACACACACGCTACTGCATCTGCAGGGGCCATCAGCCATGAGACAAGCGTGTTGCTTGGAGACCAAGAGGTCACCCCAACAACAGACATCACACAAACCAGGTGTGACATCTGTTCCAGTGTGGTGGCCACAGCCAGCACTGGAGCCCTGCCTGCTCGGAGCATGCAAATGTAGAACACCCTATGGCTGCTCAGGAAAAGACATTTGTCAGTGAATATATTTGGAGGCACCATAGAGCCTTTTTTTAATGCTTTACTGGAAGTATCACCAAATAACAAATCACTGGCAAATCAGTGTAAAAATTAAAATAGATCTTTCTCTACATGGGAATGATTCTTTTATCGTATTTTGTGACATACTCAGCTGGAGATCAGAGAAAAATCTCTTCAGGCAACCAAGAATGAAAAGTGATGCATTATTCTGTGGATGATCCTTTAAAATGTTGCACAAGAAAATTTCTGAATTTTTTGCAAAAAAACAGTGCAATTAAATGCATTTCCATCTACCACCTTTCTGCAAATATATTCAAAAGAACATATACTAATAGAGCACTAGTAACTGATTCTGTATGTGACTGCATTTTATTGCTGCTTCCCATCTACAATGACAATTTTCTTTTCAATGAAAGAATGTTTTCTCTTCTGATTCTACTGAGGCTGCAGCAACATCCCTTTGACTGGCAGCATGACATAAATGTTTGTCTACATTAGACAAGCAGAAGGTACTGCAAAGTCAAGGCGTATTTGAAAAGTCTGTTTCCTCTTCTCAATAGGGCAACTCTTTCATGTCAGCACAACGTAAAAACCTTTAGCTATATTTCATTTCTACGCATACTATTTTTATACTCAAACTGAAAAAATGCACAAAAACAGGTATGTACGAACCTGTTAATGTCCCTGTGTGGCTGGAAAGCACACTGCACAATAGAAAACTAAAATGCTGAATATATAAAATAGAAGAGGAAACCTTTGGTTTGGTTTGCTATTGGTAAAATGTTAGGAGGTATTGACATTGGATTTCTCTGTAAAGTTCCTTTTCGAAAACCTCTTATTTTGTCAGGCTAAGCTCCACATCATCAGGCTCTCCTAGACTTCAAGTTGCATATTACAGTTAGCATGTGGGAAGTTAAGCTTGCTATTTTAGCATTCACCACAAGGTACAGCAATGGCTAGTTGGATTTTTTACCATTAGTTTTAGAAGTTTTCTGTCATGAAATGTTGCACAGGTAGAAATTTTTAACTTATGACTGTGCTAGAGTCAGCTGATCGCCATAGTGATTAACACTGATCATCTGGTAAACATGAATATCAGTACAAAGTGGCAATAAGCCCAATGCATGTAGAGATATTTCACTCTGGACAAGAGTGTTTGAGCCATGCTGCTAACGTAGCCATTAACAGGGAATACTTACTGTCTTTTGCTAATGAGAGTTTTTCCTCTGAGAATGCTTGAAGGAAGCAGCTCCTCGATCACCAAAGTTAGGCCAACATCAGTTACAGCTTACATCTGCATTTAGCATCTGTATGAGCTGGTGAATTGGCATGCTCACTGAAGCATTTGAGAGACATCCATCTGCAGTGCCACTCCAGAGCAGTGAAGTGCGACTGCAGTGACAAACGTGCTGTCATCCAGTTTCCCACACGCACGCACACACACACACACACACACACACACGCACACACACACACACACACACACACACACACACACACTCATAATGCTTTCCTCCTCTCACTCTTCCTTTCCTGTTCCATCATTTTCTCCGTCTTAATTTCTGACATAATTCTTAACAGTAGTGCAGTGAAGCAGATTGAATATTCAGACATATTTTTCAGTTAGCAGCTTTCAGAAAATTTGAAAGAGTTGAAGAGTGCAAGTTGTATCAAACAGCCAACACAATATATAAACATTGTTGGTGTACAAAAAGTGGTAATAAATAAACTATAATAATAAATAATAAATAATAATATAAATAATATAAATATACTTTTTCATTGGAGTTCATTGGAGGCACCATAGAGCCTTTTTTAATGCTTCTAACGTTTTCCAAGTTGTACTGAAAATATTCACTTCAAACTAATGGACTGCTTTTAATACACATTCTGTAGCAAAATTACTGCCGAAAATTGGTAAATGCAACCAAGTGACTCAGTAGAGGCCTCTAGTTTCTGAGTTATTTACTCAGCTTGCCAGATTTAACAGCTCAGCATCCGTACCCATCCACCCATTTACATCATACTTGTCGTGTATTTGTCTTTCTGTGACATATCACCTGTGCTTTGAAAAGTTGAGACCCACATTTGCAACTAAAAACATATCAGCCAATTGGTGTTTTGACCTCCCTCCCTCTTCTTTCTCTTTCACAGTTTCTTTCACTCTTGTTCCCCCTCCCTCCTTTTGCATGTTTCTGTCCGGCACTCGCCATGACACCAGACCGGGGCCACCAGGTGACCCCACAGATGGCACTTTGACACTCAGATGTGAAATCAGGTGTTGTGCTGTACAGATCTGCATATTTAGTGTCACATTATACGCTATATTAACACACAATGTTTGCAATTCAAGGTAATTTCTAAGTCAACAGAGGCAGGCAGGGTGAGGAAGGGGAGAGGAATAAAAAATAACTTTGTGAATAAATTGCTTCATTCCTCCTGTTCACTTTTCAAGGGTAAGACTGGCTTTGGTGTCAGGAAAACAGGAAGTATCGCTGCTTCTTGAGGGATTGTTTATAGATTTCTAATCTAGGCCAGCAAGTTGTAATTCTTTCTGTCTTACTCCTGCTGTGCATTTTCTCATTAACTGCATCAATGCTATGCTCAGCAGGCCACAGCAGGAATACAAGAGACCAGGAGACAATTTATCTTCTTTGAGAGGAAAAGATTGAGTGGCCGAGACATTAAGGTCACACTGTATATGCTGACATGTGAATTAACAGCGGGGAGTCTGTGTGTCACACACTTATCAAAACAAATGGCGAGCCTTGGCAAGTATCCCTCAAATACAGATGAAGCAAAGAGACAGAGACAGAAGGCAGAGATCATGATGAAGGGAAAGGTTGTGATTTGTACAAGTGCCCATTTGTCTGAGCTAGACATAGTTCATGTTCTTCCAATCAGCCCCTCTCAGGCGAAGTCTCGCCAACAAACAGCTACTGTTATGATTACAGGCACAAAGTTGAGTTGTTTATATTAAAAATGTCCATGTATTATACCCTTTTAATACAGGTGAGGAAGGTTTATTGAACATCTATTGAACCCATGCTTGATATATTGGTAGGACACATCTTCTTCCAAACTGATCAATACAATACAACATCATTACTCAGAACTGCAAGTATCAAAAAGAGTTAATGCTCAGTTTCTCTTCAAACATGAATTCCCTCCTGCTCACGAGCTTGTGTGCTCTGTGTGTCTCACTCTCTCTTACTCTCCTTTGTTAGATGAGTCAGGCAGTTGGGTTTAAAGACATTTACACATCATTAACATTCAGTTAAATTCCATAACAGAAACTCCTGCACATCTGATCTGCTGAAAGGAGGTTCACAAAACCAGGTCAGAGAACGAGAGACATTGTTGTTGTTTACCTTGCATTCCTGTGCCAGTCTGCAATGGGTATCACTGTAGTCTTTGAATGGGGTCAGGTCACAGGAAGAAAAGAAACAGATGACTCACTTCCTGATGGCTGTATGACCACAGAGTAGGTTTTTTTTTTTTTAAAGTTAAGTATATATGACATAGCAGTAGCAAAAAAAAAGTAAATTCTACTTCAGCTCTGTGAGGCAATACTTCAGCATAGCAGTGTTAAGAATGCCAATATGCTCACAATAACAATATAAATGTTAGCAAAACATTTTTTGGATTTCAATTTCATGGCAATCCAGTTGTTGAATGAAGTGTTGTTGAGACATTTCAATAAAAAACAAAAGGTCAACCTCATGGTTGTGTGACATTAAAAATCTGGGAAACACCAACGTCCCTAGGACTTTTTTTTACACATTCAGAAGATATGGAGCAAAATCAGGTCTCACTCAGAGTAATGTTTCCCACCAACTCATAAATTCTATACTCACTCTCCTTTTAACTGAAAGCTGGTCTTTACCAAACCTCTAAGTTCTAACTTTATCTGTCAGCTGTTTGTCTGCAGGTACATGCACACAGCAGGTTGATCATGGATTTTATGCTTAAAACAGCTGCTGTAGGGGTTAAAGGAGCTATGTGTGAGATTCGCTATTGCTACAGCCAACGTTAGTATTAACAGCTGTGTACTCACTAGTCTAAAAGACACATTGCGATTTCAGCACCAAATTTCATTTGTTTACTCGCCAAGTGTCTCTATCACCTCTTTTCTTCTACTGAAGTTAGCACGTTAACGAGCTAGCCCCGGTCCGTCTTGTCACTTTACCATAGCAACTCACTGTAGCCTCCAATCTGACCTGAAGATGTAGTGCTGCTCAGAGGACGTTTTATAACCTCTTGTGTTGTAAATGCAACAATGGCTGAAGCTCTGGTCATGCGACAATAACCTCCATCTGCTCCCAGCAAGAAACCACATTTGGCAGCAGTGAAAACTTAAAAATAGCTCCTTTAATGAGACTGAACCATACAGTAAATGTGCCGGCTGGAAACTGTTAGCTAAAAGAGGTTTAAAACTTCTGCTGAGATGCAGAGTTGTGATTTAGTTTGCCATGTGCCACCTTTCACTTCACACAGAACAATTTGGATCAATTAAATCAAAAATATTTATTATTACAGTATACTGTATATTGATGTAGGTTTAAATATGTGTATGAGATGGTTTCATCTAGAGGATGTTGAAATATTTGTAAGAGCTCCCAGTACATACTGTAAGCCCCTTAAACTAAAGCCTAATGATAACCAGTGGAGTCAGATAACTCCATGATGTAGAGAGCAAAAAAGAATATGTTTCTGCTTCAGAAACCGGAAAGTGAGCCAAAGATTGATGAGATGATACTCTTCTGGCCATTCTCTATTGTCTTCTTCTGGCAGGCTGTATATTCCTGTCTCCCTTTGGGCTTGTAGGAGGTTTCAGAAGATTTAGATGAGAAGGCAAGCTGTTGGAAACACCTCACAATCACACTCCCACTGGGTGCTCCATCAACAGCAACATTAATCTATATGCACCTCGTCAAATTACCTGAGGTGGTACTTCCAATAGCAGATACACTCCACAGTCAGACATACAAAGAATAGAAATACTATGATACTGGATCTGAAATTGATAGGCATTCATTTGCTTCATGGACCAGAGCCTTGAGCTCAATCTGCAACCGAGTAGATTTCATACTAGACTAACATAAGATAACTGTTCTCCCATCCATGGACATTTATTTGGATGTTTTGACAACCAACCCATAAGACAAAATCTTATGTACTTCATACTGTGGATAGCACTCTCCAATAAAATCCATCTGAGTCAGTGTGTTCCTAATCCAGCTCTAGGTTTACAATAGCTTTGTAGCTGGTTTAAGAAAAAGGTTGAACTCCTATACCAGCAAAGAATCATTAATTCCCCGGTCACATTTCCTGCTTCATAGATCTTGTTATGCCAGTCACCAGCCACGCTGAAGGTTAGGTATTGGTTTGATTGGAATCTGTCCCCGCCACACTGAACTCCACAATCCTGTCAAACTCTGATTCATGGGTTTGTGCCTGCTGTCGCTTAAGTTTTATGGCCAGTATTGGCAGGGTACTTTTTCACACATTCAGAGCCATTTTAGGGCCTCCTCTCTTTCTTTCTCTCCCTCCCTTTAGCTTGGTCCATTTCTGCCAGCATGAATCAGCATCCCACTCTCTTTACCGATATACACAGTGATGCATGATGGGGTGAGGACAAGGGAGATGAAGAGGTAACCTGCTGTCTACACCTTGCTCTCCACAATCCACAATCCCTGCTCTGCCTCCACAGTCTCAGTGTTTGACCTTTTCTTTGCCTGTAAAGCTTTCGCAGGGCTGTGTAAAGCAGGGATGCTGATACAGGTATGCTGCTGCGTGTCTATGCTTGTACATACACTCCAAAAGCCCACTCAGTTCTGACCTGTGGTTTGGCTTTAACTGCTGAGTAAATCTGAGCAGCACTTTAACGGGTTGCTCACCTACGATGCTCCTCAGACACATCACATCAAGGGACAGCGCTGGTCTGTGTGTCTGCCGATACACAGCGCCATCCAACAGCCCCAATGATGATCACATTTTTTATCATAGAGCTGCACCAAACCTGTGTGAAGGCAGAACATCCAGACACCATTCATCTTGTGTGTTACATTTGTGAGAAAACTGCCCGAGTCTGCGAAGCAGAATTGGGAAAATTTAGGGATATTGCACATGCAGTGTAGAGATTTAGTGCTAGGGTTAGTGTGGTGCTAACATACTTAGCACTTAGCAGCCATTTTAATAACATTAAAACAGGAGACTTGCTCGACTACCTGAGAGTAATAAAACAGACTCCATACAACTACACCTGCTGGAGCTTTCAGGCTGATATATAGAGGCTGTATTTTACCATCAGTTCCAGAGGGCTGTGTATCACACAGTCACACTACACTGAGGCTTAAAGCTTTTCTGTGTGTGCCTGTATTTGGCAGTAGAAGATATCATGCTGCACTTAAAAGAAACTACTCTGTTAATACATACAATTTGTTACTTCCCACTTATGAATATCGACTACTCTTTATCAGTTGTCTCAGTATGAAAACACTACCCTACAACTATGGGCTGGTTTATGATAATAATAATAATAATAATACATTTTATTTATAGAGCACTTTTCAAGATACTCGAAGACACTCAACACAAACCTAGACAACTAAAAAAATACACTTAAAGGTAGCACAGGACATTAAATCAAACACTAAAAGTGAGATTTGAATAACTATTGGCACTTTTAGCACTTTCATGATGTGCTTTGGGAGAGAGTCCGAGAGGGAGGGAGGAGGCCCTTTCAACCCAGGTCAAGTGCTTGGTCCTAGTTAGTTGGGACAGGAGGTTGGCATCAGATGAACAGAGGATACAGGAAGGAGAGTGACAGTGGAGAAGGTGAGTGAGGTCGGAGGGGGCATGGTTATGGAGGGCTTTGTTAGTTAAAAGAAGGATCCAAACAGCCACAGTCAAATGAGGAGTGAAAAGCTGGCCATCATGAAAGGCGGCAAGAGGCACTATCATTTAAATATGGGGATGACGGTGCACATTTTCAGACAATCTCTGCTGGAGGACGTTCACAGTTTTGCACTCGGTTGTTCAAACAAAAGTATATAAAAAGTTCAGAAGTTCAAACCCTGCTTACTTTCTCACAGCAGAGCTGACTAGTCATGACATGCCGCAAACCTACATCCAACCAAATATCAGCATCTCATTACGTTCGTGGCCAGCTGCGTGCCAGATGGAGCATGGTCTCAACAGCGAGCATGGGGTTCACTTTAGTGTGGTCACTGATAATACACAAATCATGACATTACAGTGACATATACATTAGAGGATTAAAATAGAGAAAGAAATAATGGGATGTGATGTCAATGAGGAACATAGGAAAAAGATGAGGCTGAAGAAGAGAGGAAGAAAATGAGATGAGGAAGAGATGAAAAAGGTATTTTAGCAGTAATACAGTGCTGGGATTGCAGTGCTTCTAGTTTAAGAAAATAAAACACAAAAGGCAGAGAAGTTTTTTTCTCCAGAAAATACAACTTTCATATTTAGATAAACAGCTCTTATTTCGTTCAAAAAGCAAACACACACACAGACTATTGCAATCATGTTTTCAGCATAGCTATATTTAGCAATAACAATAAAGTATGTTTTTGTAATACACAATATAAAGATGAGGTGATAAAAATTCAGCTACTGTATGACGTTGAGCCAGTCGTTACTATCCATCAGACCTGAGTATTGTGCAGCAGCCTCCATCCCTGCCTTTGTTTGTAAGAGCAGCAATTATCACTGATATAGGTCAAGGGAGAGGTTTGAAATGCTAAATCTGCCCAGCATCACAGTGATGTAAAACCTGATGCACTGAGTGTGCACGGATCATTCTGGGAAGAGACAGAAAGTCAATTTTTACCCTCACTAATCAGAAAAGGCATTGCTGGGTGGGGGTGGATACAGAGACCCCTGCCTGTCTCTGCACACTCTCCCAGAGAGAGGGCCGGCCACTGGGCTACCACCACAGATCAATCACCTCCCCCTCTCGAGACTTGTCTTGAGATCACATAGTGATTCCATAACTCTGACCCTGTGCCACACAAAGGTTCCTGTCTTATATATTACAGGGTGGTTAAAAATGTGCATGAGCACGTGCAAGCGTATTCACATTCATGAGGGTTTGGTAACCAGATGGCAGCAAGTCTAAATCCTCAAACCATCAGAGAGTAAAACAGCAAGGTCTTCCTCAACCAACAGCACCAAACTCCAGTAGCCTACCTTCAGTGTAGCTGCTGAGCAACAAGACAGCAGATGTCCAAAACAACTCACCTAAATCTCTAATCCTCAGTGATTCTTCTGCCATGCCAGTATAAAGAATTCTCAATCCATTGCACAGTAAAGTAGATTTTTATAATCCAAGTTGCAAAGAATCTAAAACAAAAACAAAATGCAGATGAAAAACAAGCAGCATAGAATAAGTCTTGGGGATTCTGGATATGTCTTCAAAAAGAATCAGCCTGATTTCTCAAACTGTTTTTATTCTTTAAGAACTGGAAGAACATCTTTACCATGTGTATGGTAATATGACACATTTCTAAGTAAAATGGAATATTCTGGAAGGGTATAATTTTGAGATTGATTTAGTCCAGTCATCTAAGCATAACTTAGAGCAGTCTCTGGAAAACAGCAGTGATTTCCAGCTGCAGAGAACTGGCTCTATCTACACCCTGACTCATCTGCATTGTTACATCAGGAGTCAGAGGAAGATCACAAACACACTCTTTAGGAAATCTAAAAGTTTTTGCTGACTCATATCCAAACACACACACACCCAACCCGTGATATTTCTACACTAGTTTCTACTAACCTCCCTAAAATATATGCATCCAATCGGATGTGATTTGTGGCTAACCAGCTAACCCTTTTCATCATAACTTAACTGAACCTGACTTTGTTAGCTTTTGGTTCATAAATAGATACATCTATTAATATTGAGGCACAACATTAATTACTTTCTTATTGCAAACATGTAATGACAACTTTAAACATATGAGATGTGCTCTACAATGACTGGTGTAGATAAGAAGAAATCATTTTCTTAATTTATCAATTTCCTAACGTCTTTGGCCTGTAGAGCCTTAAATGCAGCATCTATTGTGGAGAGCTGAGGAGAAAAAGAAAGACCCAGAGGTTGCCAAAAGCATGGAGCTGAATAGAGGAGCGGTCCCTGTCTTATCAAACAAACAGCCGAGGGCAGAAAAATTTCTATTGAAAGCTGAGCAGATATCATTCTGACTTCCTGTTCCTGGATTAATGCATGTGGGTAAAGGGGGGATGATTTTACCTTTATCAAATATGACTGCCTTACAGAATTTAACGAGATATGAATGGAGCTTCAAGAGAGGTTAACTGATTAAGAATGACTTCAATGTGGACAGCTGGAGGGAAGATTAAGTGGTCTTAAGAACAGCCCTACACACATCGACAAACAACTCAAACACACAGGTGATTGGATTAGGCTACAGTACACACCTAACTTTTGCAGGCATGGATCAGCAGCATTGTCTGGGTTTGTATAATTAATATTCCAGTGGGACTCTTAGTCTAGTAATTAGGTGCTGAAGCTCTACAGGACTCCATTAATGAAAAGTCAGTCCCAACGCTGATGAAAGATTGATCATCTCTTAGTTTGCCAAGCATGTTATCCAGCTATCCTTGGTTTGCCTTTTAAAATGTTACCCTGCTCAAAAAAAAAAGTGTCTGTAAGGAGGCACCTGTGTGTCCTTGATGGATTCCTACACAGGCCAGAAAAGAGTGTCTGGACCTTGAACAGTGGGACAGAAGGGAAGTAGAGGGAGCAGTGAAAAATGCCCCTTGTCATGAGACACTCAATCCTGCCTCGTTTGTGATGACATATTAAAGCAGGGACTGTAGGGAGGCCATAAATACAGTGACCATGTCCTGACCCAACACTGCTAACCCCTCGACCCCTCCTGAGTTCATGTAGGGAGGGCAAACAACAACTAAAGGAGAACGATCCCACTGTAAGATAACTGAACAGAAAGTTGTGACTATACCTCTTATGATGTTGTACAGGTGTGTTTACACTTGGTGGAAAATATGACCGATTTACTTCAGAGCCATTCCTAAAGGTTGTTTATCATCAAGGAGCAGGAAGGGTTTTTTTTCAAGATTTTATGACTGCTGATGGTGGTTTATGACATAATGGGTGTTTAGAGTTAAGGGTGCTGGAGGTACGAAGAGACCTGGACACGGTACAGCGATTAAATCTTGCTGCCAATCTGTCCCAAGTTTGTTTTTGCTCATACTGATTACAACCATTATAAAAGAGATCTCTTTAAAACCGTAGATAGGACCTCCGACTGCAAACAAGGTAAATTTTAATTTATATCAACCCAAGAGATCGACTCATTGTGTGTTATTACTCTTTGTATTATATACACTTGAAGGTTTGATATTTAAGTAAGTAAAACTTTCCCAGACTCTAATGCTATTTTATATGCATGAGATCATCTCATTGTAAAGTCTATAGGGCAGCATAATGTTTAGCCTTAGTATAAAATTACTTTTCTATTTACAAAAATCCAAGAATGTTATTGCCACCAGGAAGCAGAAGACACATTAATGCCGTCGCATAATTGCTTATCCATGGACATGTCTGGAATTTTGAAACAGCGTGACTTGTAGGAGAACCAGAAGACTACTTAATTTGGATGGGACACTTGATCTTGCCTTAACATAACTTGTTTATAGCATGCCTCATGATGCACTGAATTCTAATGCTCAGCTAGTCGCAGCATGAACTCTAATCCGGATTACACCAATAAGTTTCTTCTTGCAGGTGGTGTGAAATTGTGTGATTCCCACAATTCCCAGACCACAAGATTAAGGGCCCTGACACACCAAACCAACTTCCAACAACTGGCCCAGACAAAGAGAAGCTAATGCACCGGCTCTCATTGCCTTCCATCTTCTCTTAGAAGTGACTTAAACAAACCACAAAAGCCATCAGTGATAGACAGCTGACTGCTGACCAGCAAAAAGCATCCTGAAGAAATAACTAATAAGTCGTAAAAAAGAGCATTTGTAAATCTGTAGTTGAATATGTGTAAGTCCTTATTTATACCACTGCTTGGATTTACACAGCTGCTAGCCAGGGCTGAATAGATCCATCAATACTCGATATACACCACAAATACTAAAGTTGGCCAAACGCAACATGGCTCAAGAAACACACACAAAGTTGTAAAAACTATAATAAAACCTCATATGAAATACTAGCAACTACTTTCACTTCATTGCATGCATACAGGATTTGAAAAGTAAAAATAAATATTAGCAAATCAACACCAAAAGAGACTCAATGTGCACCTGTGAAATACTTCATACTGTACCATCTGTTCATGATTTTTCTGCCTTTGAAAAAACATTCAAAAGTGATACATCTCCCAACGTAATGCCACCTCTACCAAACATGAATTAAAACGAAGTAACAGCTGTGGAAAGGTGTGCAATTAAAATTTGCACAGCGTGAAATACACTTGTTGAACAGCAAAACAAACTGTTGCACGTCTCATTAAAGCAGCCAGATACATGCGGAAACTGACTTACTATCAACCGAGTATTTTTACCTCACCCATTTCTGAGGAAAAGAGTCCAACATGTTGAGTCCATGGCTGTGGAAACGTGTGATTTAACAGTCACAGGATGAAGAGCTGAGAAAACCTCTGAATCATTGGTGTTTGTAGATCCTCTTTCACACTTCCCAACTGTGTTCTCCTTCAAAATTGTTGACCACCTAGTGGTTCCTAAATTACAGTGCACTTGTAAAACACAATTGTTCGTTGTTGTTGGTTTCTTAGCATTTGAGTCCTGTACAACAGGGACAAGCCCAATTGGTTTGGTTCAGTTTGTAATGGTTGTGAATGTGTATAGGATAAGGATCCTAATTAATACACATACCTGACAAATAAGCCTTGTATACATTTTGAACACTTTCAACCCATTACTTTTTCAATACGTGCAGTTTATTTTTGCACATCTCCCCTTCTCTCACCATTAACCCTCTTCAGTGCAGTTTATTGTCTGCCTTCTGTCTCCGTGCACACCATTTTCTTTGTCACTAGTCACACTCTCTCTATCGCCCTCATGCTCTCTGGAATCAGTCGCTTTCTCTCAGCCATATGGGCGTACCTGAGACCAAATAACGACAGATGTTTGTGTGTTCAAAGCATGAGGTATCACCCTGTGACCAACAGTGAGGCTCAGGAGATGGAGTTGGGCTGGTGGAAATGAGGGAATTCACCACAGTCACTGTAATCCCACAGAATTTAACACAGCTTTTCAGGGCTGGTCAGCGCTGAGAAAGGGAAGAGCGTATGGGCAGCTGGAGAAGAAGAAAAAGGATCAGAACAGAGGGAGTTTGAAATCTAAGAAAAACCTCTGCAGTTTATGCCCCCAAATCACTTCACAGTGACAGATTTACTGAAAGAAATTGTTTTGAACTCTAAAACCTGCAATTAATAATGATCTCTTTCATTATTTTATTACCTGGAGGATTCCTAAAAATGTATCACAAAAATGAGAAACACTGCAAATCTATAATAATCCTAAAATTTACACTGCTATTAGCAATATCTCTGATACCAACTGTCATAATCGCCTTTCAAACTTTGACCCATAATAATATGAATATGCAAGACATATCCTCACACCCAAAATTATGCCATTCACATCACAAATAGGGAGTCTTTAGGGAGGAACTAAGGGAAAAAGTCAGCTGTGATGACTTGACAGCCTCACAGGCGGAGTGGAAAAGCCTGCTGAGGAATGTTTCTAAAGCACCACTCTAGGTGAGTGGGTGTTTGTTAGCATCCAGAGAGTGTCTTGTCTTGTCAGTGTTTTTCAGTTTTTATTGCCTTTACTCTCTCTCTCTTTTATACCGTTTGCTCCCACTGGTTTTTGCTACCATGGATGCAACTGACCCTCAGAAAGCAAATGTCCGTTAATGCTTATGTTTGACATCCTCAAGGCATCCTTCAAATCCAACCAGGTCCTACTTTCCCTACCCATAGAAGCACACTACAACTTTGGTTGGCTATTTGCCAACAAAATGCCACATACAGTATAAAATCAACTTGAAAATATTTTTGATCTCCCTTTTAAAATAATCATAAAATATAGTTTCTGGCCCCAGAATTTCTGTTGTTTTAGTTGCTAGGCAACATCTATCTAAACAGGAAGAGGTTCACAAGGCTGGGCTTCGATATTTAAAGTCTTTTTTAAATTTTGGGGGATAAAGACAAATTTTACTGATCCAACATAATCGACCAAATATGTTGTTTGTACCTATCCTTGGAACCACAGTGTACCAGCGGCAGGCATGGTAACAACAATACAACCTATAAAAGCATACCGAACCTTCGTCATCATGGCAACAAAAATAAACACACGGTTAATGTTGAGGAAGGTCACAGTTTGGTTCAGTTCACGCACAAAAACTACTTGGTTAGGTTTAGGGAAAGATCATGGTTTGAGTTGCAATAAGTACTTCTTTGAGGTTAAAAGACCTTCATCGTCATGGTTATCATAATAAACACGTGGTTAAGGTTGTGGAACGGTGATGAAGAAAAGAAAAAACAATATATAATTTTTCACACAGGAAACACAGCAGTCTCCTGTGTAAAACTCCTGCCCTTTGTTGACCCATCCTCCTCCTAACACAGACTTTGACATTATACAAATATATCACGTCACCTAACTTCCTCCTTTGCGCCCATCACCATTACTACAGCCATTAGAGGTCGCCCAACAATAAAACCTAACTATGGGTTATAAAAAGCAGAAAAGCAGAAAACCTATGGGCTTGTTTTTTTTACAGGAGGACAGTCTCTTAAAATCAAAGAGAAACCTTTCCAAAGTACAATAAACTAAATGTCAGACAGAAATCAATTTCAGACTCAGACTGAGCTTGGGCCAACAGTGTTTTCTTTTAAAACCTTACATGGGACATAATCAAAATAATAAGGAAGGATTTGGACACTCTCCATTATACAGACCTTTAGCTAAACAGAGAGCCCTAACGTAAGATCAGCAGATTACAGTAATAAACCAATGCAGTATCTAATCTCCATCAAGTCTCTGCTACACTGAAAAAACCATAAAAACATATTCTGAAATCTTGATTTCATATTCTGTTAAAGTGTCAATTCATGATTAGGTTACGTTCGAATCCGTGTCCTGGTGCAGTCTAACTGGCTAGTGGTAATCCTAACCTGCAGGTTTTCATCAGTTTGTCACATCACACTGGCTTGGTGTCAAAAGAATCTTTTCTTTCTCTCTGGCCAAACATAACACAATTTGAACATTTGAAATTGAAATGATGGCCTACTAGATTCACATGTCATTCTCAAAGCTTACTAGTACACAACACTACTAAGGAAAATTGTAAATTCTTTGTCACAGCATGAACTAAACTTACAGATAGACAGTGTTATAAATCTGCCGGCTACAAATAGCTCCCACAGCATTTGTAATAAAGACAAGATTTCAAATGATAAATTCCCATTTACACCTACACACTTTCTGTTGCTAAGAAACTTCACTGAGCTACCTGGTAATCTTCACAATAACTAAGCAACCACTCGGCATGATCCATAGATGTGAAGTTGCTATTTGTTGACAATGTGGTAATTTATCTAATACAGACTCAAATTGCTTATATAAGTTTAAACCCTTTTGTAAATGGGTTTTCACTTTGGATTGAGCTATAATATTCTGATTAGAGTTTGATGAACTGATGTAGGGTTTAGATTTAAAAAAGATAGTAGATACAGTTGATACAAGATTTGAAATCATTTATTGATGACACCCCTTAGATGATTTATGCTGTTAAATTTTTACAACCACAAACCAGAATACACTACTACTAATCTTCCTTTTCAACCTCAAGTAATAAAGCCTATCACAAAAAGTCGACTCCTCAGCTCACACTACTGAAACTGCGTCATTCTCATTCTGACATTTTGACTTTAACGTCTTATCTGCTGTGTGCTGTCAAAGCCCGACGTTTGCCCCAACGTTTCGACTCTTCATCACGCTGAGTCAGTTAAACTGTGCAGCAAATGTAAGGTAAGATGGATGCCACTGATTGAGCTGTTCACCTTGCAGAATGAATGAAGAGGACGGTTGTGCAGATACATGATTCCCCCCCCCCCCCCTCCTGCCTGCGCCTCCAAAAATCCATGCTTTATCATCTCTCCCCCGTAAACCTGGTGATTTGTGACAGATGCTGTTAGAGGCTTAGGCTCAGCTGTCGAAGCCTGACTGAAGTTTTGTGCTGGCGAGGGCCGACATAACGCTGGGCGGGCACACAGGTGTCACACTCCAGACCAGCTGTTCACCGTTGTCAGGACAATGTTTGCCCTTTTCTGGTGCGTCATCATCTCTCCAAACACCTGCTGTCCTGTCATAACCACAGACATCGCTCTAAACACAGCTCTGATCTAATTATGATACAGTGGATATAATTCCAACAGAAAAGATTCCAAAAAAAAGACGGAAGTCTCAAAGAGAGGAATTCATTTACTATCTCAACTCAACAACTAACTTGTTAAATGTAGAACAATTTTAAAAACATCCACTGTCCTCTTGTGAATACGCTTGTTAATTAATGTGGTTTTCTGTGTGTTTTAAAGTATTTACAATTTGTCAACAATTATAACTTCTCCTATGATGCCATATTCTACATTATTATAAATGTGTTTTACTATATTGTCATTCATTCATATCTGTTTATACATCAGCCTCCACTTATGGGTGACCACAGGTTATAACGGTTGACAAATACATCAATAAACACTTACATCTGTTTACAGCCTCATTAAAGTAATGAATTTGTTTAACAATTATTAAACATGTTAAGATAAAGTGTTAACAAGTTTATCTATGGATCTTTTACAATACAGTCTTTGATTTCCGCATGTGTGGAAACTGCGTGAGAGATGTAGGCGTGAGAGAGAGAGAGAGACATGTGTAGGTAGAAATGTTTTTTAAGGACATCTTTCATTCAGTTTGAAGAATGTTAAGAGATCCTGTGACAAGTGAAGTGCATCAAGGCAAATAGTATTAAACAATGACGATGCAAGTCTTGTTTTATGTTTATTATCTTTATGAGCCTGCATACATTTTGAGGTACACTCTTTTTTCTCTTTCCATCCTATGTCCATGTGTTAATTGCTCAATTGTTATCTCTTATATGGGGAGGAAATTATATTTTAGTACATTTATACCAAAATTCCCCTTTTCAACAATAAAATATTTTTGGTGACTCGTCTTGAACTTGAAGTGTATAAACAAGTGTATCTAGTCAAATGTAATCTAACCCCACCAATCAGACAAAACTAAAACACCCGTAAGCTTGTGAGTCATAGCAGCCAGCAGAGTGACATCATTGCTCAGAGGAGTGTGTTTGCATCTCAGTCAGCAAAAAAAAATTGCTAAAATTTTTTTTTTTTTTTTTTTTTAAAGGATTGTTGAGGTCTAATTCATTAATTTCCATCTGTTCTCCACCTCCTGATCACACAACATAGGTGAGGGAGGTTTGGTGTGTAAGTGAGATCTGTCCTCTATAGCTCTGTATTGCTCTATATTCACTGAACCATGCCCACGTTTGAGTAATGCGATCAAATCTGAAGGATTTTATTTAAATCCCTATCAAAAAATAACCCTACCCACTTGTAAAGACGTCACACTATGGAAGTTAAAGACACTTCGGCTCCTGTTTCAATGTGAATTTAAACATCCATTGAGGCCTGATGCAACAGATCCATCAAATGCTCCCAAACTGTGGTTTCTATTTTTGTGAACCAACAGAGCCCACCACAAAGTGCAGTCAATAACACTAAATAACACACTTTCACTGGCACAGTATTTGCATGCTTTAGTTGTGCTCATTTCCAGCTCCACTTCTGCTTCACTTCCTCACAGTGGGGGATAAGTGCTACGAACCTGAATATTATGGCCCTGTGACAAGAGAGGAATGTGTCTCTCAACAGTGTCATTACTGTAAACTGATTGGTTCAATATGTTTGGTCATGCAAGCAACAAGACAGACAGGAGCCTCACTGTCTCCTGACCCACTGTTGTTGAAGCTGTAATGAAATTTGTTGCTATGTTTTTAGCTCTACTCAGTTCTCTTATTGAAATCTGCCCACCAACAAGCCACTGCAAGGCTTTTACTATGAAGCAGCTTCAATGAGTGTTGACTTAGTTAGTGTGCCATCCCTGCACACAAGACAATCGCAGTCCAGGCTGTTCTCATGTGTGGTTCCCTGATGGTGGAACAAGCTACTGAATGCTATCAGAGCTTAGGCATGCTTCCCTTCACTTTCGCTGCACTTCTTTACCTGATCTCCTTGCACTCATTGAAAAGATGTAGTACTTACTATTTACACCAAGGTCTCCGACTGCACTGAAGCTTTAGTGTTGTCCCTCACTTGCAAGTCACTTTGGATAAAAGCATCTGCCAAATGAGGAAATGTAAATGTAGTTACCAAGATTAGCAACCGAATGCTAAATCCCTGTTTTACACAAATAGATCTTTATCTAGCTTTGGCAGGTCAGTGCAGCCATAAGTGAACTGGTGAGATGAAAAAATGCAGATGTAATAAAGCTTAGGCATACTTAACAGCTTAAACAAGTCATCAATCCAAGCATACCATTCTCTTCAAATGAATTGGCACTGTGTCATGCCAGCATCAAGGTTTCTACTCATAAGGGCATAGGTTATAACCAACTGCATTGCCCATTTTGTGATGTGTGCAGACAAGAAAAAAGCCATTACAAATAAAAGGAAATCCTTTATATGATATCCTTTGTAGAGGTTACAGAATCACCATTAGTAATATAGGACTTTAGACTAAACCAGATTGGGAGGAGGTGAGATATATGGTTGTTCTGGTCCTAAAGATTCATTGCCAATTGTAAAACAAAATAGCTCAGTCGCATTCAGAGCCACATACTGTAGAAGTGATAGGAGGGAGTTTTTCTACAGTAGAACACCATCAGCCATTCACCTATATGTGCAGTCATATTTGTGTATTAGGGAGCAAACTGTCAGTTGTATAAAAACAATCACTCACATCACCACCAATGCATACTTATTTTTTGTTTGTTCTGCTTGATGGATTTATATCAAATTAATCAGGATCTAATCTACATACAAATCTCTGTAAGCCTTTGAATAAGATGTGTTCTCGCACAAATGCTGCATGCACTTTTGCTCTTATGTGAGAATACAAAATCATGGTATTCCTTGACAACAGGAATATGCTGCAACACCTAATCATAACTGACACACTGCCTACGGAGCCTTTCCTCCCACTGTGATACCATACCAAACAGGCGAAGGTGGAGAAAGCAGAAACTCTCTGCCAAACAGAAATGTGATGCAAAGCCTCATCACGAGCTACAATGAAAATGCAGCCTTGGATGTTGGCTAGCTAAACAAAAGATTAACCTTATATTAAACTCAGGTAGATTTGTTTTTTCATCACAATCTGAAAAAAGAAACATTTTCCTGTCTAATTTTGGTTGGTTAAATTCATTATTTGAGTAGTATACTAATTCTAGTCCTGCCAATATTTTCTCAGTCATTATGGTTTATATTGTTTCAAAAATCCAAACAGTATTTCTTTCTTTTTATTGCTGCCACATGTTTTAGACACTGTTCTAAAGTACAATTTCAATTGGTACTTAAAAGCATAAACTGTGTGTTTCTGTGAAGCTTTAAGGTCATTAATTACTTTGTTGCAATAGAATGAGATACTCTATCTTATATAAAAACAGGTGTGAATTACTAAATATAATCAAAAAATCAGAGATGAAACAAATAATTTATGTTGGAACAAGAAGAGAAGAGATGTCTATTCCATATCTTGTAAAATTGTTAGTAAAGAAGTAACAAGAAGAACCTTATCATTGAACATTAAAGCCCCTTTGAGAGACCTTTTAACCTGTAGTGCCTCTCATTCCAGATTTACGCTGGCAATACTGGCCTCTCACATTTGTCGCAGTCTTAACACTCATGAACACGTGCTAACAGCTCAGAGCCCTGTCTCTTCATCTTTGCCTCTACAAGCTTCTACTCCAACGGATGGTGGGAAGCACGAGGGGAATGACAAACTAAACTTGAGAAACTTGTGAAAATGGCTCATAATATTGCAGCGTTATGCGTTCACTCTGGTCCACATCATCATCATGCTAGGTGTTGAAATCTGGTTTCACTACTGCATCACCACATGTGAGAGACAACTGGCAAACGTCTCCATGATATTATACTGATGCTATAGGAGAAAAACATCATAACCTCACTGTTGAGTATCGAAGACAGAACACAGGTTAGTATATGATGTGATGAATTAGAATAATATCCTGAGGTATACATATAAATACAAGTAACTGTAGGAATACTTTAAAATATTACTGTGACATGGGAAATACAGGGCTTGAAATGATACATTAGTCAAACTAATGCTGTTTACTGATTCAGTTCTTTCCCACCTGCATACTATTTATGTTTTTAATGTACTGCTGCTGAATAATACAAAACAATCATAACTCATTTCACATTTAGGCTAGTTGTTATTTTGTGCGCATATGGTAACTGAATTGGTTAAATAAGCTACCTTAGACACAAATTATTAATTTGACAGTGTGTAGACTCCTTATTTTTAAGGTAATGGACAGAGTGTCTCTCCTCAATTTTCTGAAAGGAGCTGTAGGAAATTATTATTTTTGTCTGACAACTGATGGATCCGAGTGGTGAACCATTCGCTCTCAAAACCAGATCTAAAATCAAGTACTGTTAAACAAGACTGTTATTGTGTAAAAAAAACCAGAAAAAGATCTCATAGGTCATCAAGCATGGAAGTGACCAATAGTTAAGTTTTATTGTGTGAGTGACCTCCAGCAGCCGTAGTAACTATGACGGAAGCAAAGCAGGAAGTCAGTCATCTGCTGCCGGTAGGCACCTATGGGTCATATCCAAGAGTAGGGACAAGCGACCTATATGGTGGTTTAGGTTTGTGGACTTGTTGGTTAAACTATGGTGAGTCTAATGATATCAGTAGCTGATAACGACATAACTGACACATACACCCCTGTGCAATATCACTAAAATATTAAATGATTCAAAGTTGTACCATCTTACAATAATTGTATCACTGTATTTCTAAGATGAGCTGTAGCTATTGGAACTTATATATTATATATAATAATAATAATGACAATTTAAAAAAAAAAAACAGTTACATAAACTACTACAAAGAATACAGCTACGGGCGTAGTTGGTTTGTGTCTCTTGAAAATTTGGGCCCCAAAGTACAACCTTGATGCAACAAAAGTGATTACAACTGTGATTTCCAATTAAGACTAATTGTATGAACAAGGTTATAAAATAAGGTGTGAACACCACAGCTTTCTCTGGGTTACCTCCACCTAGATGGTTATATTTTCACCCATGTCTGTTTGTATTTTTGTTAAGTTACTTGTCAGCAGGATCATGAAAAAAGTACTCAACTGATTTGCACCAAACTTGGTGGAGGGATGGGGAACTATGAATTTTTAATTTTTTTTCTCTGACATCTGGTGTTTGTTGTTTGACAATTGCCTTTGCGGAGGTATGCGTTATGCTGAGTGCCATTCTGGTTTCTAATGCAACATGGCTCTACATGGTAATGAAATGCCTGAACAAGTAAGAAACCAGACTGTGTTAAATTTTGCCAAAAGGAAAACATGAAAAGAAGCATGAAAGTTGGCAGCACATTGTTTAGTCAGATGAAACCAAAATAAATTTGTTTGGATCAGACATGGTCCAGCGTGTTTGGCATGGACCTAGCCAGTGACTGCATAGCACCAACTGTGATACATAGAGATGGGAGTGCGGTGATATAGGGCTGTATGAGTGTAAAAGGTGTAGGGGAGATGACATTTAAAGCTGGCACTATGGATGCAACTGTGTGTACACGAATATTGAATGAAAAGACAACTCACAGTCTCAAGAAGCTTGGCAGGAAAGGAATTTCCCAATGTGACAATGATTCCAAACACACTGAAAAAAATCACTTGCGTTTGCAAAGAAAACAAAAGTGAAAACTATGACCTGACAAAGTATGTCCCCTGATTTGAAACCAATACAAGACCTTCGGATTATTTTAAAGTGGAGCGTCAAGGCAATAAAACCACTCCAGCAAAGAGCAGCTGAAAAGAATCATTTGTGAAGAATGGCATCTGGCAAATGTGAAGAATGACATCTCTCCACAAATCTGTGCAAGACTGGTGTCATCCATGCCCAGGAGGATCAAATCTGCCATCAAAAAAAAAGGTGGACATACAAACTATTAGAAAAATAAAAGAACAGACTCTCACTAATGAGGGCTGTACTGTCTTTTGTTGCAGTTGGTTCTCAGATATAGAGCTTTCATTACAGTTTAATTACTCAAACATTTCTGTTTTTTCAAATTAATTGGCTTCATTCTACTTGGGCTTTGGCCTAAAATAAATAAAACTGTATTACATGTACAGGATTTTGTAATCATATAACATTTTAGCGATAATGATCATGGGTGTACTTAGTTTTGTTGTATACTGTATCTTGTACAGGGACACAAGCAGCTCATTATTTCTGATTAGCCCCACCATTTCAGACTTGTTTCTGTTGGCTTTGCACAAACTGTCACTGCTCTTTCTGCCAGCACATAGCACCATACCAGAGAATTAGTGAGTAAGAGGGAGACTGTAAAACTGCATGTTTTGACATCAGAAGTTCACTGTTTTCCGTTGCTGTGGCTGAAAACCCTTGCACAGGAAGCTGCTCTATGTCAGCAAAGACAAAAGAAGCTGAAGCTGACGCAGTGTGTTGACGTGTGAGGGAGAGGACGGGGTCACACCACTACACAGAGGCAGGCAGATAAAGGGAGAGAGTGAGAACGCACAAGAAGCCCAGGGGATCTGACAACACACAGGCTTGAATATCAAGTTACTGAGAGAGGCCTCAGAGCTTTGACAGAGATGATAGAGCCAGCCTCACATTGGCTGGAGCACACAGCAGCCATCCAATAGA
Organism: Seriola dumerili; assembly: GCF_002260705.1. Classification (NCBI taxonomy): domain Eukaryota; kingdom Metazoa; phylum Chordata; class Actinopteri; order Carangiformes; family Carangidae; genus Seriola; species Seriola dumerili. The sequence goes on from NW_019174307.1 coordinate 16,114,631, forward strand.
ACCTCAGGCATGCATCAGAGGACCTCAGCTCCAGATAAGGCTGGCAGCATTACCTTCCCTTTGACATGAATCTGTAAGCTCATTCACTAGCTGTTAATCATCACACACTGCAAATCTTGTCAGGATAACCAAAACTATGCATGATATAATCACATATGAAATTTTCAATGTTGTCGTTTTAGTTTTATATCGGCCAGCCTGAATGTGGAAATGCCTCTCACCATTTGATTGGTTAAAGCTAAACGAAGATGATGACAGCCAAGTGGCTCTGAGACAACTTATTGTCTACTTTCATTTCCAAGATTTCACTTTGCAAATCATCCTGTTCTTTAGTCATCTGTTTTTCCCAGCACCCTTTGGAAACCATCAGTCATATAAAGCTGTTGTGGCATCTGGTATTTATTTCTATTTGAATGCATTATCAGAAGGCTCTGCGACTATCACATAACATGAGCGAAGGATATACAAATCTGATAATGATCAAAAGTTTTTGTTAGTTGTAAAATATTGCTAAAATGTTCTCCATGAGAGGGCTGAAATATAAACTTGAATGGGTTAAATTGGAACAAAGGGAAACATTTCCACATAGCAGCTTGAGTTTAATGTAGCATTTGTTTCTTTATTTTGTCCCCTTGCACACTGATAAATTTATTTCAACTAATAATGATCAACATTTGGCAAAGTGCGTTCTACAGGACAAAATACTTTGGCCCACAAACATGCATGAAGCTATTTTCGTCAAAGAGATTGATTCCCGAGCTAATTCACAGCCTGAGCAACAGAGTTGATATGGCCAACACGTTAGCAAATGATTGTCTACATATACGTATATCTGGCTAAATCCAAGTCGAAAAGTTCTTTTAGTTATAGTGTGGTCTTCAACCATCAACAAAAACATCTTGAAAGCTCCTGTGCTGAGAGCTCATGGTTCGCTTTGGTTTTGTCAGTCTAGAACACAAAACAATGAGTTGACAACAGGTGTGTAGAGATGCAGAATGGTGAAGATTCTCAGTGGGATTGTCAGAGTCAGCAGCCCCTTCAGGAAATCATGAGTCTTTTAATTCAATGTTAACAGAAAGATTAATTTTTTTCTCATTAAAATTTTGATTATGATAGTTTTTATTTTTAAAGTAACATTGTCAACATAAGATTTTTAAGACAAATCCTGAGTAGAAGATGGTTTGTGAGCAAAAACAAATAGCACTGGAAGTGTTACTCAGTTACATCCTCTCATGTTTGTGAAGACAATTTACCCTATTAATTGTGGAGGAATCCTGCATGCCAAGTGGCTACTTTCAAGCACCCCAAAGTGTTTAACGTCACTTCACATCTCCTATGAGACTGTTGTTCATTAAAATAACAACTCAAAACTCAAACAGCCTGTTTATCAGAGACTACAGTGGATGGCAGTATGGACAAATTGAGGTGTAATTATAGCGTTGGGTTGCAAGAGACTTTTCATCACCGCAGAAAGCACTCCACGCAAATTATTCAGTGTGGAGATGTGAAGAGAGGGAGAGAGAGAGAGAGAGAGAAAGAGAGAGGTTTCCCTTGCTGATGCCAGGAAAACAAGCGCAGAGCTTTTCAGCTTCAAAAGTCTGAAGAGTGGGAGCCATTTGTAAACAGGATCCCTTGAGGGGGTCATATTTGGAAAAAGAGAGAAGGAGACTCACAGAACAGAGTGAGAAACATGTAACTATCAGATAAGCTCTTTGCATTAGCACACTAGAGACGTCTTCCTTAGAAAGACTCTGTTAGCTTCCAAAGACTAATCAACATCCTCACAACAAATCAGAATTTAGTTCAATTATCAAGAGGGTTGAAAATTACAAAAGGAAGAATCATTTTCAATCAGGATAAAAAGAGTTTTCATCCTGATTAGAAATAAGACAAAGGCATGGAAAGATTATGAGAAAATGGTACCCTGGGCAAAATCAGGAAAAAGGCCCGCCACCCCTCATAAAGGACCCCCAGACTGAAAGAGACAGAAAACAACCACAGATGACATGGTCATTTTGAGTCTCTTTTTAGTCCTTTTGTGTCTCTCTCTAGTCATTTTGCATCTCTGTAGTCATTTGTGTCTCTTTGTTTTGCATCTTTCCGAGGTTGTTTTGCATTTCTCTGTAGTTGTTTTGTGTCTCTTTGAAGTTGCTTTGTGTTTCTCTGCAGTCTTTTGCTTCTCTGTGGTAATTTTGTGTCTTTTAAGTGACTTCAGTGACTTTCAATCAAAAATATTAACAGCTGCTTCATTGGGAGGCTCTGTCCCAGGGCCCCCCAGACAGATTACAGAACAGGCGTTCTGAGCACAGGTAATCTGTCCATGTGCAAAGGTGATGCCTGCTCGAATATAGGAAACACCAGCTAGGACAAGTACACTCAAATTGAAACATGTTTCATATTGAATGACAAAAAAAAGAAATTGATAACAAAGACATTTTGTTTAGAAGGTCAAACAATAAATATGAACTTTTCAGGCTGCCTTATCTGTTACAAAAATGCCACCAAAAGCAGTTCTCTTGTACCCTATGCTGTTTACAACTGCACTAGTCTGTATTCTTTTATTGACAGTGGATCAAATTACTCTGTGTAATGTTAAAGTGGTCATTCGTAGTGATTAACCCACACATTATTATCACTCAACTTTGCATCAATTATTACTTATATACTTACAAATGAAAAAAATCTGCTGGGTGTGTAAATACATTCTAACTTACCAACACATTCACTACAACATCTTATGGTGATTATATGTCAGTATTGTGTTTACAGATTGTTCTGCTGTCCCTGAGATGCAAAAAGATCAATTATGGCTGATTTACCTTCACAACCTTCTTTGTGCTTTTATTTTGAGCAAAAAAAATCTATTTTGTGGTCAATTAATTTATGTATGTGTTGATATGACAACCTCTTTCACTCATTTTTAATCATTTGCCTTCCCTCAGTGTTTCTGCTGTGTGATTGTAAACCCCAGGACACTCACTCACAGTGTTTCTCTTGCTCTCTTGACATCTCTGCTGTGTGCACTGAAAGGGAAAAAACTTTTCCAGTCTCAAAATGTCCCATCATGCACTCAGGACTATGCACTACTATCATGTAATGCTATCTACTGCAACAGCCCTGTGTTTCCTCCCACCTTTATATAGTTCATCATATTCTGTTATTCTAGGCTGTGTCAGAGAAGTATCGATTAAATTCAACCATCTGTAGTTTGTCTTGGTATTGCATTAGATTGAATTATATTGAAAAGTGTTTCCAATATAAAATACTAGTTGTAAGTGCATGTATAGAGTAGTCACAAGTTTGATAACTTAACTTACTTAACCTTACTTAATCATTATTCATAAAAGTGAAGTGGTTTGATAATTAGTACCTTGACCAGCAGTATTAATTATCTTGTACAATCAAGTAGTCTTGAATACTTTCTGTGCAGGAAAAACCTTGGCTATGTTACATGAACACATTTTTTTTTACATTTAATGTATCCTCATTAACAATTTGGCTTTTCTGAAGTATAAAAAATTGGGATAAGTAGAAACCAACATATTTCCTGAGACCTCCATATTTAGGCTGCAGCTCTCTCTGAAGGGAAGGGAGATATGAGGGAGAACGTGGTAAGAAAAGAGAAACAAACCAGGAGTTGGTTAAGTGTGAGTGCATGCATGCTGGTAGATGTTGTACATGTTGTGTGGGTTTGCCTTTGTGGTGTTTGCATGCCTGCGTTACATGTGGTGAGAGAATCTTGAGAACGAAAGCTTATGAAGTTACAAGCAAAGATATGGATACAAATAGAAACGCAGGGTGGAGGAGTGGGGATAGAGGCAGTCAGAGAGAGAGCCTTTGTATCTGTGAGGACCGCAGAAGATACGGACCTGAATATTAACTCACAGAGACCCTATAGAGCTTTAATTATTGATTACCAATGAGCATTCACTGCCAAAGATAGCACGTGATATACTGACAATCAGCTGAAAGGATATTATAAATCTAATGATGCAGAGTGTACAGTACCTAGAAATTCAAAGAGCAAAACCATTCCTCAAAAGTTTTACATAGCACCAAATCTTATGAGACCAAGAACACTGACATCTTAAAGCAAAGCCCCGTGTAAACCACAAAGAAAAGCTCCGGGAGAGGGAGAGGCTGGTAGACAGTACAGTAACACCGCTCGTGGCCGGTTTTGTTGTGATGAGCATTTTCCTGAGAGATGGATTACAACCTGCTGTCACAGTAGAGTGAAAGGTAAACAGATGAAGTAGATGGATTTCAAAACTCTACTAGTTCTGGAGCAAAATACAGGAAGACAAGAATAGTTTCTGATACCAGTTTATGTGCTGTTGAGACATCTCAGTGACTCTTTCCATCTCTCAGTTCTGCCTCTCATCAGCCTACTGCTACTACTGCTGTCACACTGCATCGTGGCAGGCGATTACTAACGCTTAATTTCATTTGTCTAATTGGAAGCTAATTCTCACATGCTGCAGATGGAGGCTAAAAGGCACTGCAGTGGCCCCAAGGTAACTCAGTGGTAACCTCTCCGTTTTATTCCATGCTCAAGTTCAACTTAGCTCAAGTGACTTCATTTCACACTTCATCTCCCTTCCAGTCACATCCTCTCACACACACACACAAACACACAAGTACAAACAGATTACAAGGATGCACACAGTTTTCATGTTCGCACACACACACACGCACATGGACTCAAATGCACAGAAGAGTCCAGTTGCAATTTATGACATTTCCAGAGAATGTTTGAATCAAAAACAATCAAAGGACACAAATTAGGCTGCCACACTTGGCGGAGTACAGCTTGATGCCTGCATTATTACATTAAACAGCTGTGAGTGTATTTTCCTTGCTGATATTTTTCTCTTAGACAATGATTGCTTGATTGCTTTTGCCTTTTTTCCTACTGAAATGAATTATGAAAAGAACTGCAAGTGGCATTTCAACTGCTTTAGTTCACGGTCTACAAGGGAATATGTGACACAATGTCAAACTTCTATTAATTTGGCATGGCATTCTGTCTGAAATGAGTGAAATGTACAAATTGGGAAACCCACAATGCTCTGCAGTCCTATTCCATCTGTTAGAGAGCTCAGAGTAGCAGGCACTTGGACTCTATCTCTGTGTCCTCGTGATGCTGAGAGGCCTCACGACACAGCGCTCATGTTCAGCCTGACCTTAGCATGGTCAAATCAGAGTAGATGGCACTTTACAGCATGGAGCCACTCAGAACCCTGTCGGCCCAGCACATTAAAAAAAATCTGGGTGGCCATAAGCAAGGAACATAACCGAAATATGTGATAATATGTCGAGCCTATCCCAGCTGACACTGGGCACACACACACATCCTGGGAAGGGTTGCCAGTCAATCACAGGAATGACACAGACAATCACCTATTGGCAGTTTAGAATCGGTTACTAACCTAACCTGAACAAACTATTCAAAGGTCAAAAATAGAAAATAACACAGTAAGTACATTAGGGGCAAAAGTGCCAGTTGGCACCTGGTATAGTTTGCCCTGTTTTCCTCATTTTTAAATAATATTGTTTGCGATAAAACCCATGGCATTGAAAAAAACAATAAGATAGACAATTGGTGGTAATGCACTATGTGGTAACATAGCAATGCAACCGAAAAAGGCAGGGAAGAAGCACAAAGCTAGCTAATAGACATGGATGTAAACAGTCTACAATTTTAAATATTTTCAAAAAATCAGTTTTTGGGAATGTTTTATGAAGGAAATGTATTCAACATGTTGGTTTAACCCCCAAGGACACATACACACAATCTGTAACACTTGACAATAGGATCCTTGTCATCCCAGTGAGGCTGCAACCAGCACCGTGGCTCCACAGACGTACTAGGTGTCAGATAAACTGTTGATCACCAATAAATAGTTAAACCACATAACTTCCAATCACTGATTTCTAGTGTTTGTACTAAAGCACAGACACAAAAGTGGTATTGATCTTCTTCTGTAACTATTAGGGGGGGAAAAAAAATCAAGCTTGTTTCCCAAAAATATAAACTATTCCTTTAAGGGGAATTAAAAGGCTGAAATTATATGTTTGAGAGATTAAGTCAACTTTTAGTCTTATGTTCCAAATACTATGACCCTGTAAATGATCTGACAATGAAAAATGGGCTCTTAGCGGTGATGGCTAATTACTGAAAGCTCACTTGAGATTAGCCAGGTGAAATAATGATGTGTTTAAGGTACATAGTTTAGGGCTCATACTGTTGTCCTCTCAGTCGTTAGGTGATTTAAGGATGGTGGGGTGAGCTTAAAGTGAGTCATATGGTGCCTGCAGTATGTGTCCTTCAGGCAGTTTGAATGCATTTTTGGTGTGTGTGTGTGTGTGCGTGTGTGTGTGTGTGTGTGCGTGTGTGTGTGCATGTGTGTGCACCACCATCTGTGGCCTGGTCACCCGCCCAGAGTGTTTTTTCTGCCAATCGTTCCCTTAAAGAAAGATTGTTAAGGGACAGGTTGAGAATTATTGCTGATCCCTCCTCAACACACACCAGACAAAGATATCTAAATGTCTACAATGAGTCTGAAAATGGCTTCTGTGACACAAACATTCAGGGTTGAAGCTGTTAAAGAAGCTTGTGTATCCATCCTATTGTTCTATTTATCCTTTTCTTCCCCCTTTCCCCCCCTCTCTTTGTTATATGCCGCCAAATCCCAAAGCGAGACACAAGTGTCAGAGTTTCTCCCAACTGTTCTTATCAGATCAAAGAGATGAATATGAGTATTTAAAATGGCTCGGTCTCTTCAATCCCATTTCAGCGATACATTTTTTCCTGACAGCTTTGAGGCTGAGGAAGTGTTTTGCTGAAGAACAGGGCCCGAAATCACTCTAATGCTGTGTCGGCTCATAAATAGTGAAGCGCTATAAACTTATCTTTTTACTGTTAAGGGTCGAACATTTACAGTATTTCATTATGGATGTTAGGGAGAGCTCAGATATCATAGTGTTATGATGTGGCTGAGGTTTGCTGCTGAAAATGAGAGAGGTCCCTGCCTTGTGTTGAGTTTGCTACAGTATGGTAATGGCCATCTGTTGGTGGTGCAGCAGTGCAGTAAACTACCTCTGATAGTCAGACAAGAGGAGGCACACACAAACCTAAATCTACACACACACACGCACGCACACATACAAATCCAAACCTTCAAAAATGCGCCGTGTACAACAATGACATCTCTCGAGTCAGAGCAACAAATGTGTGCGGTTGTGCGTGTGTTTCCATGGCTCGTCTACAATGCTCTGGGGTGAGTCAGACAGGGGACAGAGAGGGATTGAGCTTCAGCATGAGGATGGTCATGAATTTACACTGTTGAGAGCATAAAATGTTTAGAGGACACACACTCTCTGTCTGGCCAGCAGAAAACATCCTGTCGCCTGAAAATTACATTTATGTACTTCTAATTTGCAGAAGTACATTTGAAGGAAGCTAATTCCACCACTTTGATCCAGACTGAAATATCTCTACAGCTACTGGATGAATTGCCATGAAATTTGGTACAAACATTCATGTTCCAGCCCCTCAGGATGAACTGTAATAACTTTGATCCACTGACTTTTCATGTAATGTTTTATTTTTGGCAAATATTAGTATACTAACGTGCTAAACTGAGATGGTGAACATGGTAAACATTACACCTGCTTAACAACTGTTATTATGAGCATATCAGCAGACTGAAGAAACTTTTTTTCCCCTTTTAATTGTAAATTTCAGGTTATTTATTTATTGCAACTTATTACAAATGATCCAAACTCTCATGGACTGACATGTAACTCAGTGTCAATGACCTGTTATCCTGCAACTTAGTTTTTGTGACTACTAAAACGTCTTGCTGCACTTCAGTGTGTTTGAACAATTTATTTGTCTTCTAGCCTCATGTCAAAGAGCTCAAGGTTGCAACAGGCTTCTGAAATCCAAGCCCACCAAGCAAACAGGGAGTCTGTGAGTATGGATAATATATATTAGGGCTGTGTCCAAGCTTAAAATTCTTACATTAGACTGTTTATATTGTAGTATATTACATTTGAAACATCCCTACTAAATCTTAATATTAAAATTACAAAACCGTGATGACAATGTATACTCATAATTTTCTCCTGATTATGCACCTAAATGATACAATCATTCTTCTTGAGAATAAGAATTAAAATTTGAAATATCTTCCAAATCTGTAACTATGGGTAATAGAAAGAGAAATGATCCCCTGTCCTAATGGGTAGAAGAGTTAATTACACTTTTAATTACAATTCTCTTTTCTCTTTTTTTCCCCCAATTTTACACAAAATAAAACAGAACGCTCTCTGAATTAATTCATTTTAAGTAACATCATTCCTCAAATACTGAAAATTACCAGTTTCCTGTTCCTTATGGTGTAGAAAAAGCAGCTGCAATGCTTTGCCCTGCAGAAATAAAATCCTCCCAGCAGTTTGCCTGGTTTAGCATTAAAAAACCCCATACTAGTGACAAATATCTTTAGCCACAATGTGGTATTTTCACAGAGGTAGGTAATGATTATTGGCACTGTTAATGAATATAAAAATGAATTAGGAAGATGGATATGCAACGTGAGATATTCCTGTGTTTGCACAAATAGAAGAATGATACAAAGAATTAGGGGCTTATCCTTTTCAGATGAAGTGTGAATCTTGGTTCGAGATTTGCAGTGTCATTAAACATCATGGATTTCTCAAAATACAGTTTTCTTCAAGAGCCATAGAGATATTTCTACATGATAAGAACATGTTTACTGCGCTGTTTGAACTTTGCATCACCGATGTGTAGCAAACAATGTATTACAAACTGTTTCATAAGACAATGTCATGTGGTTTCCGTGTAGGCTCTGTACAGTATGTCACTGGGTGCACCCTGTATATCATAAGAGAGAGAGAGAGAGAGAGAGAGAGAGAGAAAGATGATAAACCCCTGCCACGTTTTGTTATTTAATCCAAAACACTCAAGGTAAATTGGAAGCAACTAACATTTTTATCTGTAGCCCTCAGATGGGAGGGACATGCACCGATTCACTACTTCAGCTTATCTACTGTGAACTCTGTATAGACAGATCCCTATTATTATACCTTTGACAAAGCTTGGAAGCTTTGCACTTGCCAGAATGTTGTGAGTGTTTTGTCTCACAGAGCAATGTGACATTCATATCATGGTGTTGGAAAAATAACTACAATGCATGAATATACAAAATCAGACACATACACTTCACAACATGCCCATGTAGCCAAGCAACAAACACACACTCCAATAAACACACACATATGTGTGACAGATGAAATAATGTCATAAGTGCTTAAATAGACCAAGAAGACCAAATCATATTACCAAGTAACTTTTTTCTGGTATGACACAGGATAACTTTTGTGTTGTTATGTTTTAGGCTTACAATGATTTTTTGGCAGTTGCAGTGGTAAACGGTGTTCTTGTTTTTTAAACAAGTCTTCCAAATTAAACAACAAATTATGTAATTTGTCCATATCCAACAACTTGAGTGAGCACTCAATGATCTGACGCCCCCGTCATCAGATTGACATCATTTGTGCTTCCCCAAAGTGTTTCTTCTTTGGTCAGGTTTGGGCTCACAAAACAGCTCGGTTAGGTTTAGGGAAACATCTTGGTTTGGGCTAAAATTGGTTAGGGATCCTATGTTGTCATGGTTACACCTGGTTAAGGTTTGGGGACGTCCGTGCTTTAAACAAAAGCAATGTTGACTGTTGGTTGGAATGGGAAAAGACCAGTGGTCTCCTGTGTTTAAGTGCAACATCATCCCACCAGGTCCCATCATAATTTCTATGGCATTAGAGGGCTTTGTCACCTGAATGTAAACATACAAACATGTATGTTGTTTTGGGGCAGTGACTGTAACAATGGATGCTGTTATTCTGTTTGAGAGTACATTCTTCTTTTAGCATGTTTGATGCTTGTAATATCACCCTAACACCTGAAGTAGTAAGATAGTTCCCTGAGGGCTCCAGCAGAGGAGTGTAGTGCTTTAGAGCTGTATTTTGCAGGATCTCACTCCCTTTCATACAGATATAATGAGTCTGTACTGTGATTCTTAATAACAATGAATACTTAATTACCTCATATCAACAGTATGTTTACTTGTCTGTTGGGTGACCATGTGCACTTTTGGACACCAATTGTGTTTTAGTTTGGTTTTGTCTTGACAATGTGAGTGAGCTAACTGACAGAAGGTTATGAATACAGCATATCAGTTATATCATCACCTTTATCACCTTTTAAGTTAATAGCAAACAATTCTGCAGCAACACTATCATTCATTTGGAGTTTCTGGCCACATGTCAATTTGGTTTCCACCAACTCCTCAGGGAAATATCTGGCTCTTTAGCTGCTAAATGTTCCTCTATGTTCAGCAAGTAGCTAACTTAAGAGTAAGAATTCTCTGAATCAAATTGTTAAATGGTCCAGTAAGCTGATTGGTGAGTCACAGCTTAACCTATCGTCCCTGTACACCAGACAGCTACAGCAGATAGCTGGCTCCATTTCAAATGACGACTTGCACCATTTCAACAGTAAATTTCAGCTTCCTCTTTCTGGATGAAGGTTCATAGTCACAAAGTACAGAACAAAACGGTATAAAAACAGCTTTGTTCCAGCAGGCATCACTCATATGAATAAGCTGTAATAAAACTGAATAAAATGTTTAATTCATTCATTCATTCGTTTATTTATTTTTATTTACCATGTGCACGTGGTGTTGTCTGTGCTGTGTGTTAAATGTGTATGTGTAAGATTGATTACTCTTTTTACTGCAAACCAAATTTACCTACAGGTACAAAATAAATCATCCTAATCTAACTTTCTCTGTCAATTCTCTGACAATTCAGGTGATAATTCTGATGGTTTGTCACTTGGACTGACAACTGTCAATCACATTGTAATCTAACACGCAGATGTAGTGGTCAAATATTGTTTTCATTGGATATAATGATGTTATATAAATATCAATTATAGCCAAGTACAGCAGAGGTTTTACATGCAGTAGAATGTCTGCAGTCACCTGCAGTTGTATTTGTATTGATTGTATGATGATATTTTGACATACCAGACATAACAGAGATGATCTCAAAGTGCATTGTGATTTCTGATACCCCTCTTTTCAGAGCTTTTGCACATTCACATACAAACACAGGTCAAGGAGAGAAACTTATATTTCAGGGTTGATGTTACTCAGCATATTTCTAAACATTTTTCAACACTTTATGCAGTTCTCTGAGGATGACTGACACTTTTCATATTAAATGTCAGCAGATGACTGCTTCCACGGGCGAAAAAACTCTTGGTGAACTTAAGTTGTTACGCTCTGTTCCCTACACAATACAGTTTACCTCATTCAAAAAGTGTCTACAACAACAACACGCTCAGTCAACTCCTTATGGCTCAACTGTTTTTTAACACATTCACACTCAACAACAGAGACAGAAAATGTGTGGAAAAAGTAAAAAGGCAAAACCTCCACCAGGGCAGCAGAAGAAATGGAGGCAAGTGTGGGCCTGATTTCCCATGGTGGACTACTTTCATGTGCTGTGGAGCTTGTGGTGGTGTTGACTGATGAAGTCTGGCTCTGGCTCACCTGTGATGGCCTTCTCTCCAAGGTTCTGAGCCATTCTCACCCCAGCTCTGCCGACAACTCACACACACACACACACACACTACAGCCTTCATTATAATTGCTGTACTTCCCAGTTTCCAGTGTCCCTGTAACTACACTCCAGTTCCCAACATCTCCCAATACCCCATTTCCCACCTGCTATTCCCATTATCATTATGAGCTCCTCTTCTCCACTGAGCCTCGTCTTCTTGAGCACCAGCTCCCACTTTAACCCCGGCAATTTATCACATCCTCCCCTACTGCCCCCTTTAACATCTAGCAAGAATGTACATCTATGTCTTTGGTGATTTGCCCTTTGGTGCGGTAAGAACATAAACACCAACATCATCCATGTGTATTAAGAATAATTTTTTAGTAATATGAAGTTGTAAGCAGATTTAATGATAATTACCTGCAGATAATTACAAAATTAATTTGAATTAACAAAAACAGACTTGAATTTGTTAGGTTTATTTGATGAACAGTGATTAAACCTGTATTTAAAATATATCTTCCATTCTGCATAAAAAATAGCACCACATATAATTACACACATTATAAAAGGTGCAATTAATTATTTTTTAGCATATAAATTGCAGGTATATTCAAATGTATTATCAAAGATTTTTACTTAAAATGAAGGCCTATTTAATAACCATTTAGCTGAATTACATAACATTAATAACTTTAGATTAAGATTAAGATTATTTGCTATTTAGCGACTTAGCTGCAGTTTTTAGCTCTAGTTTGGCTTCAGATCTCTTCATCTCTGTGTACACTATGTGTTTGCAGTGATTCAAATAGGTCTGGTGGTGTTCTGTTAACAGCTATCTCCTTTGTCAGAGAAAAAAAAAGTAATCTAAGCTTTGTAGGCAGTAAGGCTGCACAATTATCATGGCAAACAGAATTCATATTATAGCAATATCTATTGAAAAATTTGAAAAAGAAAAAAAAAAGTACTTCTATCAGTCAAATTCATCTTTGACCTTGTTTATTGTGTGTTTTGTCTCTTGTTTTGGCCAATGATGATGATGATTAGACTAAAATACAAGTGCAGGGAGATGGAGAGTCTGTAACAATAGCTGTAGAAAAACTTGTAAAAAGAACAATTGCACTTACTGGATAGTGAAAAGGCACCCAGAGGAACGAATAAATACAAGTATAAATAGCAGAGCTCTTATTTTAGCCTTACTTTGTGCCTCACACATAGCCACTGGTAGCATTAGCTGGCCAAACACAGGTACCGACACAATGAAAGCAACAACATCTCTCCAGCAGAGAGACAGAGTCCAACTGTAACTCCTCATTACTGCTTAGCTCTGATTACCAGCTGTATGACTCAGTCCACGCTGCACTGAATGCTGGTCAATGAGTTTCCCCCGACCCTCCACATCATACACAACCTAGCCACGAGGTGACACCCCTTACAATCACTGTTCACTGACTCCTTATTTGCATTTTTTTTTAAATATGCTGGGAGAGAAGCTTCCTGCAGAATTTGAGGGTGTAGTTACCCTTTAAAGATTCAGTTACCGCAGCTTCTGTGATGGCGAATACATCCATCACTGCTGATTCATGAATTTTAATTCTAGACCTGGATAATCAATTCAAGAGTTTGAATTTATATCACTTATGTAATTTCTCCTTCAGTCAGTTTAATTCTCCTTAAACTTATATTCCTTCAGTGCATCTTCTCACAGTCTCCTACCTAAAAAAAAAAATCAACTGAGAGGATGCTTGACTGATTATGTGGGAACAAACGGTCAAAAGGAGACTGAGAAAAAACTGAAGGTGTCCTCTCACCCAGCACCAGTCCTCTCACAGTAAATATTCCTGACTTCTCTCAGCTCTGACAAGTGCAATTATGCATACATAATCACTGGTGTTACACAACTAAATGGGTTACTGGTACATGAATAATTTGTATTTGATACTCAGCCTCCATGCTCTGAGTTTTCTTTTTTGCCATTATTTCAGTCTCACTCTCTCGTTTTTTAAATAGTCATCTTATTATTGCAAGAGGTTTAGTCTTGTTGTTAGTAGATACTTTGGTCATAAACTTGTAGACTGATTGTGGACAGTAAAAAAAAACATACTCATAGCCATAACTCTGTCAGGAAGCTTAACAGCTGTTTATGACAAGATGATGAAGAATCACAAACTGTATGCATGTGTGTGTGCAGGGGGTTTAAGGATGATGTGCAGAATGACAGTAAGGTTTGGCATCACAGACTATTTTCTTGTAAATTACAGTCCTTCTGATATGATTCATGCACAGACATTTTATTTAGCAACAGCCATTCAGTGTATTCACATTCTGTACTTCCCTCTCCATGTAGTAGTTTTCAGTAGTTTTGTTTGCAGCAGAGTCCGCCAGTACCAGACTGGACTCAATTTGCTCCCTTCACACAAGAGATTCACTAGAAACATGCATGTTAATAATCTAGCATTACTGTTTTTTAATTTTCTCTCATTGACATCAGTCTTGGTATTTACTGTTCACTCTTATACAGCTGTATCAGAGCAGTATTAAGTTACTGCTATATGTGAACAGAAAATTTTCCTCTCTTGCTGCTTCATATCAAAAATATTAAACTGACAGAACATGGGTGGCTTTTATTGTGAAGCAGTCACAGGAAACTCACTGTATTTATCAATGAAGTTAACACTGGCTGGAATCATTTTTGAAAAATCTCTACAAAACAAGTGAACAGTCATTTTCAGCATTTTCTTTTACATACTGCAGAGTAATGGAACAGGAAGGAGGTGTTAGATAAAGGGCTGCAGGCTGCACACCTCCAACACTGTAGCAAGAGAGAGAGAGCAGATCGTGGGTGCAAACTTTATTGACTGACTTTTTAATTGAAACAATGTGGGTTTCTTTGGCTGCTCTGTAAATAGATACACCAGTTGCTCCTCTGTTGTATTTCTGACAAACTAGCTACTTAAGAGGTGTTTGTTGTATTACTGAACTGCATTTGCTCTTACTACCACTAACCATGGTTGTGGCAAAAATTAGCTAGGACTGAAATCTTAAGCAACATGCTTTTTGATTCTACTTATTAGCTCCTGAAAGCAAACTTCACCATATTTACCATACTTTATTCTACCTTGCCTGTGACTTATGTGTAAAACACACATAGTGTTATGCATTTAAACACCAAATGTCTATGTGTATTTGTGTGAGTGTTTGTCTATTTGGACCCTAATGAGGTGTCCAACTGTGGCAGCCATCTTACAAGGTGCTTCCTTTGACATGGAGATGTGAGGGAGACAATTTTAGCAACTTAAAAGACACATGTCAGCAAGAAACTGCACAAACAGACACTCACAGACAGATAGCATCATCCAGATTTTGATTGTGCAGTGTGAGAAGGCAGGAGCTGCCCCTCTCCCTATGCAGTATGTAATTAGCAGTGCCATCTGTATGCTGTGGGCTGTCAAAGACTCAGGGGTGAGGACAGCACAGGAGGAGCACGGCTGTCCATCCTCATTTACACTCAAATCATTACTTTGGCCTATTCATCCTCTTTTTTCATTACTCCTCTGCTCTTTTCCCTGGAAAATGCTCTTCCAGATTAAGCCATCAACTCCAAACTGCTCTATTTCCTCTTCTGTGCCATGCCACCTCTCTGTCCTCTTTTTGTGGTATTCAACCTCTCAAATGTCAATTCACGGCTGCCGTTTTTTCACCGTGCCACATTGGTCTCATCGCATCCTCTCCATGCCATCAAGCACATTTTCATGCATGTGCTGATTTCACATCTTTCTCTGTCTGTTACCTGCTGGTTGTCATTCTGTCTCTCTTCCCTCTCTCTCTATCTGTCTTTAGGTGTCTCTGTTATTTGCTCTTCCCCGCTCTCTCTCCCCCTCCCTCTCTCTGGGCTCCAGGCAGAAGTGTTGGACTCTCAGAGGAGAAGTACAGGTTTAAATGACGGGCTTGTTAACGGGGTCACTGATAATTCTGCTAATTAGCTGCCGTATCACCTTGAGCTGCGGTCCCAGCAGCTAGATAAGAGAGACAGTGAGTGAGTAAGGATAAGAAAAAGAAGACAGAAAAGAAACAAACGCTCAGTGTCTGGCAGCATCTAAAATCAAGCAACCGTCACCCACTTTTTCCATAGCTTTTAAAAAATCACAAGCTAAAGATACAATAATTCTAAAGAAACATTAATAACAAATTCAACACTGCACTGAGTGTCATTATATTATTAACTATCATTTCAAGTTAAGTTAATTGTGTGTAACGAGAAAACAGTGTTTTAAAGTTGTCACTGAGAAAATAATGAATTCAATTTAATTACCCGTTTAAAAAGTCAAAAAGTTGAATTAGTGTTTCCTTCAAACAAAAAACAAAACAAAGAAACTGGAGTCATATTTCAGTTTGTGTAATAGATTTAATGCTACACTGAATACTAAAACCCAGTCCCACACTGTGGCTGTTAACAATATTGATACAGTTATTCGTGTGAGTGCTGACAATTAGCATGGGTCGCTAAAAAATTGACAAAGCCTTGTTGTCATGCCGGAGGGAAAAATCATCACGTAATTAACCTGTTAAGTCAATACACAGCAGACTGTATGCAAAATGAGAGGCCATGTCCCTTATTAGCAGCAGAGTTCAAAGCGGATCCCTCTGTTGTACCATTGGCTGCGCAGGGAGGCACCAGACCTCCTATTGGTCCTGGCAACTTGTTAATGAGCTTCAGATGTCCACTTCACTCAGTGGGATTATCGTGGTGTTTAATATTGATATCAGCCATACTAATTACAGCCTATTAATTATGGAATAAATAATTGAAAGCAAAAACTATACTCCAGTTAGTGTAATTAAAGAAGACTAATTAATGCATTAATTGATTTTATGTTAATTTAATTTTCCGTGAAATTAGAAGAATCTTGGGAGAATGACGCATAGTGAAGTACAGGCCCTTGGACAAGGTCGATATGATTTGGCACGATTAGAAATACTTTTTGAAATGGCACCCCTGTCTAACCTTGCACTAACAAAAGAAAAGTTAGAGTGCAGTTTGATTAGAGTGATGAGGACGTTCATGTCAACCAATGCTGTTCTAAACACACACTCATGTGGATACCCAATGCGAATTCTTTTTTTTCTTTTTTTTTGTATTTTTTCCTAATTGGGGAGCATGCGAAAACCGGATGGCGTCCTTTCATCAATTTGACTCCTGAGATCATCTTCTCCAACCAGAGGGATTTTATCTCAAAAAGCCAAAACCACAGAAATAGTAGAAAATGGTGGAAATGCAGAGACGAGTGGTATGGAGGCACATATCTGAGGGCTAGATGAGCTTTGTTCTAAAAAAGAGAGAGAGAAGATGAAAAACCTTCTTCGTCTGGGATCTGGGTCAGAGCTCTGTTTTGCAGCAGTGTTTTTCCGTGGCTCTGCGCTACACACTGTAATGACTGTATCTGTCTCTGTATAGGCTATGAGACGAATCTCCCTGGCAGAGCATCACTGAGTAGATCAAGCACCGACATATTCACAGTCTACTGTAATACACAAACAGCAATCAGAATTAAAATACGCCTTCACACACACACACACACACACACACACACACACACACACACACACACATGCTCAGCCCTGGTCATGATATGCTGGGATACAGAGCCAATGAGGCGAGAAGCCATATCGGGTTATGAGACGGTGACTAGGCCAGCTGAGGCAGACTGTTCCTGCCGTGAAAATCTGACCCCCACCCCTCTGCTCGCATGATCTGCTTCCTCTAAAATACCACAAGAGGGATTCTCAGAGTTAGCTGCAACACAGATGTCTACTCTCCGCCAAGTCCCCCCCCCCCCAACCATAAGTCAGCCTCTATTAGATTAGCAGCACGGTGAGCTAGCCAAACCCCCTTCTCCAAACTGCATTATGAGAAAGCATGTTTCCATACGACTTTGCCTTTGCAGGTCACTGCACTCATTTTTGCAGCCACAGGACTATAACGCATACACACTTAATTCACTAACATATGCTGGCACATAAACACATGGCAAATACTTGAGACACGTACACAAAAGCAGCCGCTGCGGTATAATAGAAACAACAGAGGCATTTGATTGACATTAGAACGGCGACTGTAGATCTAATTTTCTCAGCTTGGTGGAGAGGAACAGCAACGGAGAACGCAGCAAATCAACCTGTCAGTCAAAGCGGCTACCTGCCCCTGCTCGGGTGCCGTTACTGAGTGTTCCCCCGCAGCAGAGCTACAGCAGGAGAAACAGCAGCACAACAGGTGCATCAGTTGTGCTGTTGAAGCAGAAAGGATTAATCCAGAAGTCGTTATGACTAATATATTGTTTTAATTGAGCCAATCATTTGCAGAAATTGTAATGACTTCAGGAAAACAGCAATATTCAGTGAGTAGGAACAAACAAGGAGGTATTCATTGTTTCCATGTCAATGCCAGTGCATTCATTGTGACTTGGTTCCACTCTTTTAAAAAGGCCTACAAATGATTGTAGACATAAAAATATTGTTTTGAATAATTGGTGTATAACATGTTTTTAAATTTAAAAAAAAAAATATATATATATATATATATATATATATATATGGTTAAGATTTATTAAAAGCACATGCACTCACTATCCCTTATTGAAATATCCAATCCATCTACAAAGGACATAGGACGTCTCCTACTTCACTGTTTAGTCCATTGTCAGTGTTTGTGCACTGGAGGCATCAAGTTTTAACTTAACCACGACTGACTGCCAAAGTAGTTGTGATGTCATAAAATCACACTGGCACATAGCATNTATATATATATATATATATATATATGGTTAAGATTTATTAAAAGCACATGCACTCACTATCCCTTATTGAAATATCCAATCCATCTACAAAGGACATAGGACGTCTCCTACTTCACTGTTTAGTCCATTGTCAGTGTTTGTGCACTGGAGGCATCAAGTTTTAACTTAACCACGACTGACTGCCAAAGTAGTTGTGATGTCATAAAATCACACTGGCACATAGCATCTTAAACTCAGATTTTAGGTGAGCACAGAGTAACTTTTTTAACAGATGAATGCGAAAACAGCCCTCTAGTGTCAAACTCTGCATATACATAATTTTGGCAAGTTAAGCTCAATCATGCAAATGAACAAAAAGCAGAATACATTTTTGCGTGCAGGGGGGACTGTAAGCTCTCCTGATAAGAAAAAGCACTTTTTTATTTACTCACATGTTGTCAACCTGGTTGTTGCTGTAAATAGCAACAGTGTGTTTTTCTTTTTCTTTTTTTCCATGACATGAGGTTATCATCAGGCTTTAAGTTTGAATGGATTGTAGGTTAAGATTGTCAGCTGATTGTTAATCCAACAGCACCTTGGGGAGGTTAAATGATGTGTATCAGATCGATTTAGCTGCTTATAGAAGGGGACTGAGCAAAGAAGAGGTGGTGCTGTGAGGCCTGAGGCAGACAGAATAAGATCTCAGTTCTAGGTATCTGCTACATCTCTGCTCCTCTGGCGGGAAAGAGGTAGGTGTCATATATGCTGTTATCAGTAGAGTAGGACTGCTTTCCATACCTCTGATATCTCTGTTTTATCATCAGTATAAACAAAAGGCCCTTTGAACAATAAAAAAAAAATGGCCTGGGGACGAGAGTGGCCATCCAACCGGCTTCTTTTCCCCTCACTCTCTTTTCATTTCTTTCCTCTTGGTTGTCACAGTGAGGAGACCAGACAGGAAATGTAGCCACTCAAAATTGACAGCCCACACAGATTCTAATCTTTTCTCATTTATCCGTTCCTCTTTAAAGAGCCTTTGTCGTGGGTGACCACAGGTGAAGGACGTCAGCTTCTTAGCTCTATCTTGTCTTCTTCTTTTTTCTTTTTCACTTTCATCAACCAATGAAAGGAGTGGATGGGCAGTGGTTTGGGTCACAGAAGAAGACCACAGAGTACATTTAGAAATCTAATTTAAAATCTAATTTTGTATGCAGAATCGAGGCCCCCGTAGCAGATAGCACGTGGGCACAGGTGAACTGGACTGATTGAAGGTGAATGAACATCTGAATATCTGTAAAATATCTTTTACAGTAGATTGTGCCTGAAAGTAGCACTTTCCTTTGCGTGAACAGCCATCCCCTTGACTTCTGCTTTCATTAACCTCTCAGTGCGCTTCATCAGAGAGAGGGGAATGTGCTACAATAATATCCTGGTGACGACACGTGGGTCAGGACCCCTCTGATCCTGAGAGGGGAGAATATCTCATTAAGAGAGAAAGCCTCTGGGACACTAAAGCAATTTG
Source organism: Seriola dumerili (assembly GCF_002260705.1). NCBI lineage: Eukaryota > Metazoa > Chordata > Actinopteri > Carangiformes > Carangidae > Seriola > Seriola dumerili. The sequence continues at coordinate 16,134,575 of NW_019174307.1, forward strand.
GTTTGCCCTCTGTTCTTAGGAACCAATTAAAACATTAGCCTAAACTATCGCAGCACTCACAGATGTCGATGCGCAGCCATGACAGTTGTGTGCGTAACACTGAAAAGTCAAAGCCGTAGCAGCGACTCCCAAGGCTAAAACAGTAATCAGAGAAGGTGACAAATACACTGCATCATGTAAATTAAAATATTAAAGGAGAACGTGAGAGATGCGCTATAGTTATAATGCATATATGACTTTTTAATGGCTTGTGTGTCCGTACATCTTTGTGCCAAGGTCCCACAAGTTGAATATGTGTTCCTTTTACAGACAAATATGAGCAGAATAAAATAAATCCAGTGACTAAACCTCAATTCAAACTGATTCCTGACTACTTTCTTTCTACTACTGGAGTTTTCACTCCATTTTCCATCCCACAATTTGATTCCAGGCTATTAAACTGTGCTTCCAGGCCAACTGAGAAAGTCTCAACAGCTTCATTCTGTGCTAATGAAACACAGCCTGTCCTTAACCAAATCTCAGTCTATGAAATTCCTGGATAACGTTGGTCTGTGTGGGGACTGGTCGTCAATCTTTCCTCCGATCGCTAACACAGTTTAACAATTACATGCAAATAATCCACAGATTACAGTCAATAGGCAGAAAGAAGAAAGTTCAAACCAGAATCATCCACAGATGAATCCATCCATCCATCAGCTTGTCAATCAGACTTTTTTCTTCTTTAATTCCAGCTTGGATTTCTTTTCTAGATTCTAAATACTTACTTTTTCTTTCTTAATATTTATGATACTAAAATCTAACAATCAATGTACATCAATGTACAAACTGTGCAAAAGGTCTTTGCCATCATCTTTTCACTCACTGCAAAGACAGATCAGATGCTCATCTTTCAGAAATCTCTCAAAAAAATCTGATTAGTCATGAATACAAGGGTGAGTATGCTTCGCTGCCATGTCTTTCACAAGCTATAATCAGAGGTGAATCTGTCTTTCCCTGATAAAGTGTGAGTGAATGCAGAGTCCTTGAGTCAGCTCGAGTACAAAACCATGAGGACGTTCTTTTCTTATGTCAAAACAATATTTACAACCATTCAGGACATCCTGACAGAGTGCGGCAAAGAGAAAACATTTAAGCATCACCTCTGACCGCGTGTTCCCTCCTAGTTGATATGATTGACAGGGGATGAGTGCAGATATGCTGAGTCCACTGGGCATCTCCCTGTGCTATGTCACTGTGGGGTCATGTGATGACAGTCCAGTGTAGTGGGTCATCTACCCCCCGCCCTCCAACCCCTGAGCTGAATAAACAGAGGAGATTCACAATGAATCCTGCAACTCACTGGAGTGAATGACAGACAGAGGCCGGAGTTACTGGGTTATCCCTGCACCCATGGCTGCCTACGAGAGCTACAAAATAAGAGCACTCCACTGGTGCTGAACATTAAACACTTCATCAAACACATAAACCCAGCCAAGAGGCTTCAGAGCTGAGCTACTTTTGAGAGTTTTTATCAGCACAGTAACTATATTCACATTATTCACAAATAGATGATGTCCCATTATCCATGCAGTTAAACAGGCTGATCATCACTCTGGAGGTCAGTGGTCCAATCACCCTCGACCTCATGGGAGAGTGTTCGTTGGATGCAAGCCAGCGCTTAGAGACAGGCTGGCATTTCACCCATAGCGCCTAACATCCCTGCCAAAAGCATGCCTTTGTGCAAGGCCCTTAACAGCTACAGATCAGTGCTCCAGACAGGGTGGTTTTTGGCTGACCCACTATACTGTGACCCTGCAGTGGAGGATACTGATATGTGCATGTGTGTGTGTGCGTGTGCGTGTGTGTGTGTGTGTGTGTGTGTGTGTGTGTGTCTGTGTGTGTGTGTGTGTGTGTGTGTGTGTGTGTGTGTGTGTGTGTCTTAAAGTGGCTGGTGATGATGAAAAAGCTAATTCTCACTGTAAAAGTATCAGAGTTTTCCACCAAAATTAATTGCATATACAAAAATCAGTTGTAAGAAAGCAAACAGTAAGAAAAGCAACATTTTATTACCCAAAAATTACAGAGCAGAGGACGATTGGTCTTTATAATTTTGATTTCTGCAGCTGTATGAAGCTGTACTTTGGCACAACAGAGCTTTTGGGGAAAAGCTAACATCAACATACTACCAAGCTAAAAATGACAGTTACTATGCTGTACAATGTTTACCATGTTCACGATCTCAATTTAGCATGATAGCAATTGCTAACATTTGCAAATTAGCACTAAACTCAAAGTATAGCTGAGGCTGATGGGAATAGGATTAGTTTTGCAGGTATTTGTAAATATTCATAAAACAAAGTATTCACCACATTGAAATTTAGAGCAGATGGTGGCGGTAGATTAAAAGTTATGGGATCGTCAATGTTACTACAATTCATCCTGAGGGGGACATGAATGTTGTGACACAGCCCAAGCTCAGTGAGCTGGCTACAAAGAGGGACACCGTACTGAACTTCAAAATTATTCAAGTAATATTCCATTTTCAAATTATGATTTAAAAAAAAGCAACACAATCGATGAATCTGTAGTTTGTTAGCCAGTAGTGGTTGCAATATTGACTGTGAAGTATCCAACAAAAGGGTGGATGATTATGGTGTGAGAAAGAGACAGAATGAGGAGCCATGCTTAAATTATCTAGGCCTAGCCTGCCCAGGTGAAAGACATCAGGTTAGTTGGCTATTCATCTCTACCTGCAGGCAACCTGCGAAGGAGAAAAACATGAGACAGCAGGAGGAGCACTGACAGGGACAGCGGCTGTCACAGCACCAAATTCTGTGGCAATTTATCCAGTGATTCATGAGACATTTCACTTAAAAACACAAATGTCAACCAAAGAAAAGTCTGAGGCTCATCAAAGTCATTAGGCTTCATCTTCTGGGGACCACAAATGTCCAAATGTACAAAATTTCACAGCAATCCATCAATAGTATTTGGGATATTTAAGTCTTGACCCTAGTGTCGGACCGACCGATCAACCAACAGTGCCAATCAATGCCATCCCCACAGCCATCCTGCTAGCATTTCTAAAAATAAATATATATTTTATATACATTTACATGTATCATATTAAATTGCTTTTCAGTAACTCTGTTGTCCCATTAAATTACATTCATTTCCTGCAGTAAGAACTGCTCTCCATATGAAAGACAATATTAAAACTGTAATTGGTTTTAATCAGGAAATCTGTTGTGCAACTGATATAGGCACACGTGACAGTACACACATACATACAGAAAAATACCCTCGTAAACATACACATTCAGAGACACATGCACACAGACACATAATACGATCCCTCTTGGCAATCTATGACCCAAATTCTCCATGAACCCCTCCCTCTTGGCTCCTCCACTTCTGTTTTCTCTCAGTCTGTCTTTCTGGCAAGGGATTGGGACCTCATACATACAGTTACAATTTTTTTTTCCCCCAATCAGTTTGAATTTTACATGAACAAAGATGCAAGCACAAGCATTTCTCACCAAACAATGAACATTTTCTACATCTCTCCAAGCAGAAGTCCCTGTTGTTGTAACTAAAATAGTATCTCAAGTTCCACATGTAAAGAAGATCTGTGCTTGTCCGAGGACATAGAGGGGTGTATGAGAGGAGGGAAAGACAGCAGCATCCTTCCTTGTGTGTCCCTGACTGATCTTAATAGTGTTAGATAAAGACCTTCTCCAGGCACCCTGCTCTCCAGCCAGTCAATGATGTGATTTCTATCTGTCACTCTCTTCTCTTTCAGAAACATCTCAACATTTGTACCATATCACCGGTCTCACCTCTGAGTCAACGGCTCCCTCCCCATGTGAAGAAGACCAGGTGTCCAGGAGGGAGAGAGGCTGCTGGGGCTGCAGAGGGTTAAATGCTGGCTCTGACCCCCACTGATCACCCTGCTGAGTCTATAATGCCACCCATAGACAGAGGGCTCGGGGAGACGCATGTGGCTCTGCATTGAGAATATAAACTAGGTGAGATTTCTGTGGGTTGAAGGGAAAAATGGAGGGAAGGGATTTCAAAGGAAGTCTTCTGAGAGTTGCCATATGCTCAATAAGCCCTTTAACACCTGCGCTCTTTACCATAAGCCGTCACCAGGATGATATTCACAGAGTGAACAGACACCTCAGAACTTTCCTCTTTTTAGCCTGCTTTGAGTACGTGCACAAGATGTATTTTTAATGCATCCTTAAGCATACCAAAGCTGGATCTATTACCTCTTTTAACCTTAAAATGAAATTGTTTATTTGCTCAGGGGAGAGTGTTCGAGTGGCAGAAGTACTCATTTCCTTTACTTAAGTAAAAGTACCAATACAGTAAAAATATTCTATTACTCTATTAGTATCATCAGCAAAATGTACTTAAAGTATAAAAAGTAAAAGCACTCAATCTGCAGACAAATGGCCCCTGTGACTGACAAATTATTATATATGACATTATTAGATTATTAATATTGATGTAGCTGAAGGGGACTAAGTTTTAACTACTTTACATACAGTTAGTTTAATTTAGTGGTTCACAACCTAGAGGTTGGCCACTTCTAAAGGGTCATATATTAATCATCATGAGATGATTATATGAGAGGAAAGAAGAAAAAACACAGTTCTGCTACATGACCTTAGACTCATTCTTTTACTTTCACTTATTTTTGCTTATTTGGGGAAAACTGGATTCAAACAGTAAAAACCATCTGAGAAGCTCAGAGAGCTCTTTGGTTGAGCTGCTAATCGCGACATCAAGACATCTGAAACATTACAAGGAACCCAAACTAGACTGAATGAAAAGTGAGAATTATTAAATGTAAATAATTAATGCTTTGTATGTGATGACAGTTTTGTTTAGTTTTAACATAGGCATAAAATGTCATCCTACTATGGTGGTGGTCACTCTGAGTGACAGAGAGAGTCCAATTTTATTCTCTGGGGGACGATAGGATGATCTGACTATGAATAACATCGCCCAACGCTTATAAATGTACTTAGTAGTTTTCCACCACTGGTATGACTATACAGTATTCTGTATGTGTGCCAGTTCCTGACTTTAATGACTGAACAAGACAATACTCACACACAGTAGATCACAACAGATCTCAGTGACTACAAAAACAACAGCAGAAAGGTCAGTGTGAATCAACACAATAACTCACGAGCAAACACAGCCAGACCAACAACAAAGCTCTAATCAGCTGCTCTGCCTTTCTGGAAATTATTCCATTATATGGGCAACTCTCTGATGAAGTAAGGAGACAAGAGGTGGGAAGATAATACACTCTTGCACAGTGTGTGGTGGGGTTACTAATATCCACTCTGGACCGACAATGATGAATGAGATTCCTGGGCTATGTGGAGGTGTATTGAGCACGGGGTAAGAGAGAAAAGGACGCGCAGAACAGAAGAAGGCAGTTGGGTGATTAACCAAAGGTTGTGTGAATGGTCCCTCTGATAGTTATTTCAAACATGTATTGTTAGACTGGTGCTCGACAGTGCTTGAATGTGGTGTCTTATTATTCTCATGGCAGATATCCAGACACTCCAGGACAGGGAGGGAATTCTTTGTTTGACCAGGCAATCTTTTTTCATGCTTGGCTTTACTATTAAGTTTTCTTTGTGGTTACAACAAAGCCGTTGTTTTATATATTCACTAAGCAGCAATCAATATTTTATCACTCATCTGAATTAAACTCACCAATGAAACTCTGCACACGGTCTGGAGACTAATGCAGCTGCTGAGAGTTGAACACCTACATTTTGTGCTGTGTGCAGGCCCACTGAGTGATAAGATACAATATAAATAGTTCAATCCTTTACACAAGGCAGTGCTAAATTATTTCAGAGGGAAATACTGTACTTTTTATTCCACTACATTTATCTGACAGACACAGTCAGTGATTACTTTTCACACTAAGACTTTATATTAAAGAAATATATGATAAGCTTAGAAACTACAATGCATTTTAAAGATTACGCAACATTTAATACTTTTAATCATATCTTTAGAAAGGCAGTGTCTTCTGAGGAGCCTTTTTTTCCAGATTTTTTTTTTAGATGTCTGCGTCACTAGCAGTTCCACAAAAAAGTGATCTCACCATATAAATCTAAATGTATTATATGCATCCGCTGAGAACTACTGAGAATCCCTAATAACCTGTTACAACTACAGATTATTTTCAGTATTTTAGAAGGTTCTACCAAACATTAATTAACATTTTTGACTGATAAAGGATTTAAATATTTAATCGATTCTTAAAGCCGTTGCTGATTAAGTTCCTAAATATCAACCAGTGGATTAATTGTTTAATCTTTTCAGCTGTGCAATATTACACCTTATTGTTTGTCTAGTACAGTACAAAGCTGGTTTTCATAGCAGCCCTGGGAGGTATAAAGCAAAGCACCTTCCAAATACTTTGAGCAAGTGAGTAACACAGTCAGTGTACAGTAGGATGGTAAATTAAAGGGATTTGTCATTCAAGGCACAAATGTCAGTGCATTACAAGGAAGATACAACATACTGTTTAAAGTGCTACATATTTCAGACTTGTGCCTGGCACACTTCAGTCTGTTTAAAGTAAAGCTCTTCTCAATTTGACCTCATGGCTATTCTAAGGATGTGAGAGCACCTTCTCAGATCTATAAATGGGTGCCTCATAATGAGTATGATGACACCAAGCAGAAATACTCCTCTGTTTCATCAGGGAACTCGCACAATCTGATTTGTTCTATTCTTCTGTGGCAGACGCACTATAGGAATGTTCCTTTGTGCAAAAGGACTGTTAAATCACCTTTGGAAAAACTTGGAAATTGGCGTGGGAAATTCAGCCTTTGAGCTGAGAAATAGACTTCTAAAGCCATGTTACCCCATTATGTAGCATCTTTAAAATGTACTGTTGAGAATGTTGCATCATTTCTGGCCTTGTGATTTAAGATTCAGGCCTCATGTGTTTACCTGAATGCCACCCAGCTACAAAGATGTTTCTCTTAAGCTGATTCTGACCTCTGACCCTTAACCACAGTGAAGGGGGGAGGGAACAAAGGCTATCACCATAGGAGATGCTCCTGCTGCAGGTATGACTGCACCTTTGATATATGATGACAGTGGTGTTAGAGGTTTTCAGATTCTTTACATACATAAAAGTAGTAATACCACAATGTAAAAATACTCCATTAGAAGTAAAAGACCTGTATTCAAAATCTTACTTAAAGCAAGTACACACAAAAATGCTCATTATGGAGTAGAAGCCATTTAGAGTGTTATATTATATTATAACATTTTATATCATCTTATTGGATTATTGTTGCAAATATGTTACCATGTAAACAGTAGCTAACTGAGGCTGCGTTAATTTAGCCACTTTATATAGTATTGTGTATTGTCATCTATAACAATGCATCATATTTCATAAACATATATGTTTTGTATGCAATATCTCAGTCTGTATAAGTAGTATATGACTGCATCTAAGAATTATTTTTAATATTGAATATTTTCATTATTGATAAATCTGCAAATCATTTTCTTGTTTAAATGATTCATTGTTTTCTGTATAAAATGTTAGAAAGTGTAAACCCACAGATGTTCATTTTTGTATCACATAAGACAAGGGATCATATACAGTAAATCTGTTGTAGGCAAGTAACAGCCCATGGGCCAAATCTGGCTCGCCAGCAAAAATATTTGGTCCCCTGACACTTTCACATGCCTTTTCTCAAATCTGCTGCAGACAAAAAAAGTAAATACAAAACTCATGTAATTCCCAGCAGCCTACTCATAGTGCAACACAGAAAATACATCCTCATATGAGTCATTTTTTGCCAAAGAAATTATAACAAGTGCAGCTGTAGCTCTGTCAGTAAAAAAAATGATATCTTCTCTCAGACGCAATCCTAGATTATCCAGTTTTATGAATCAATTTTATTTTTAAATGAATTAAAAGAAATAAACAAAGTGAAAATGAACATTTCCCCCGGCACTGGCCCACGACTGAGACTAATTGCTGACCCCTGACATAAAACAATCTGTACAGTTGAGAGGTTGGAATTGACAAATACTGTAATCCTTCATCAATACATCTGTCAATTCATCTTTTAATGATCTTCTACTAGATTTAACTCATAAAATAACTGTAAAGCAACATCAAATACTCAAGTTAAGTACAAGTACCTTAAAACTATACTGGAGTAAATGTACTTATTATGCAGTTATTTTCTACTGCTGCATGATGAAGCTTTCCAGTTAACAATTAGGTGTAAAAGAGAGTGGACTGCAGTTTGAATGTATAGTAGCCTCCTCTGTAAACTAAAGGCACACCAAAAGAGAAGATTCAGTTTTCACTGCAAAGCCCAGAAGACACTGTGCTGATTATCGCTTAAATAAATGAGCTAGAGTTATTGATAGATTTAGCTTTGGTGAATGCGCATCAGAGTGTGTTTTATTTTCATTACTGCAGTTTGTGCATGGAGGGAGGTTATGATGATTAATATTGCCTCTGCATGAGCCTGAGTGATGGAGCTTGGGAAACAGAGAGACAAGGACAGGACATGAATGCTCCACTGCATGTCGGCGCCAGTTAACCCTGCAGCCACACAGGTTGTGACAGAGACTGAATATATAATAAATGGGGAAATAGGCCTCTCCACTACATTATTGTCCAGGTCTTCTGTCAAATACTGTGTAGAACCAGGACTCAATGTTGTGTGCTGATATTGGGGTTAGTAGTATACAAAGTACTACTCACAGATTTAAGCAGATCAAAAGCTGAATGGAATCGCTGAAGGGAAACCTTGGTGTATTGATGAGAGAAGGTTAGATAAAGGCTGCTTTAAAAAGTTTTCACCTTATTGCTGCCACCCACTCTTACTAGCACCATTTGATTGGAATCTACCTGTAGCAAATTGAATTGATTGGAAACAGTTATAGGAGCACCCACCTGTGTATAATATAAGTTCCCACAATTCACACTGCAAGTCAGGACAGAAACCAAGTCATGAAGTCCAAAAAACTCTCTGTAGACCTATATGATAAAATTGTAGTGAAGCATAGATCAGGGCAAGGGTATAAAACCATTTCGAAACCTTCGAGTGTTCCCAGGAGCACAGTGGCCTCAGTAAGTGTGAAATGGATGGAGTTGGCTGTCCAGGTAAACTGAGTAACTGAAGAGCCTTGTTCAGGGAGGTGACTAAGAAGCCATTGGTCCCTATAACAGACCTTCAGAAGTCTTCTGCAGAGATGGGAGAACCTGCCAGAAGGATGACCATCTCAGCAGCAGTGCATCAATAGGGGCTTTATGGTAGATTGGCTAGACAGAAGTTACTGTGAGAAATGATGTTTAGAGGACTCTGAAAAAATGAGGAAAAAGATTATTTAGTCTGATGAGATAAAAATTTGAATCTCTGGACAGAGCAGAACCAGAACCAGAACCAGAACCAGGCACCGCTCATCACCTGGCTAATACCATCCCTACAGTGAGACATGGTTGTGGCAGCGTCATGCTAAGGGAGGGCCTTCTCAGCGGCAGGTACAGGGAGACTGGTTAGAAACCGAGGGAAGGATAAATGCAGCCAAATACAGAGAGGTCCTTGAGGAAAACCTGCTCCAGATTCCACACAAACTCAGACTGGGGTGTTGTTTCACCTTTCAGCATGACAATGACCTGAAACATATAGCCAAGACAACAATGGAGTGGCTTCAGGACAAGTCTCAGACTGTCCTTAAGATTTAAAGGATCTGCCACAAAGAATGGGATAAACTGCTCAAATCTAGGTGTGCTAAGCTTGTAGAGACTTAAAAAGTCTCAAAGCAGTAATTGCTGCCAAAGGGCCTTTATCAAAGTACTGAATTAAGGGTCTGAATATTTTTGTAAATGAGAGATTTCAGTTTTGATTCTAACAAATTTGCAAAAATTTCTAAAAACATATTTGCTCTTTTTCATTATGGGTTATTGAGTGTAGATTGATGGACAACAAAAATTGCAATTTTACCCATTTGAAATGAATCTACAACACAATGTATAAAGCGTGAGGAGGTCTGAATACTCTCTGAAGCTGTAGGTACTTTTACTTAAGTAAAGATTTTAATGCAGGACTTTTACTTGTATCAAAGTATTTCCACACTGTGGTATTGCAACTCTTACTTAATTCGAAATTACTTCTTCCGCCGATTCCACCAGTCTTTGTTCATGGCCATATGTACAAATGAGTGGTGTCTGTCCAGGGAAACATACTGTGATTTACATGCATGTAGTAGAAAATATACCTATATTATCTTTGTCCAGTAACCTCCCTCACTAAGAGGGCTCACTATGAGGCAGGCTGCAAATGAAGTCATTTACCCAGAAATCTGACGCTGAATCGTTTTCATCCACTAAATTACAAAACTAATTAACTGTAATTAATTGTCGATCAACCATTAACTGTTAATTCTGCTAGCACTGGGCATTGTGATGCCTTTCCACTATATGCTAACAAACTGCATGCTTTATGAAAGCAGTGTTTTTGCATTGTTGATTTTTTTAAATGACAACACAATATTTATATTTTCTTCTGCATGTACAACAAAGGTGAAAAATTAAATACACAAGACGTAGAGCTTTTAGATTACAGAATTTCAAACTATGCCAATATAACCGTAGTCACAATTTTGTTCTCTACGTGTTGCTTTCAGCACATTCATACTCAAGTATCTTCAGGTCTATCCATGGAGGTGTGGTGCATTTGCCACTGTGTGTTTTTCAATAATACCACCGGGGGGTGGGGGGAACAAAGTCCAAAACATTTCAAATATAGTAGCTTGAAGGTTAATGAAGCGGAATAAAGATTAACAAAATATTATCTTGGTTAGAGAAGGTGATGAATTGTCAATGAAAGGTGACATCTTTATCAAAATAGAATTTTGTTTTAATTTCAAAAAATAATTTATTATTTGGTTCTATAAAAGTAACTCATTTTGTCATCACCTTTAAGTTGATATGTTGAACCTGTTTTCAAACAGTTGCTTATTAACAAATCCAGTAGTTATGAAGCTACATTATCATCACTGGGAGTCATGTTTCTGGTCACTTGGCGAATATAAATCAATATTAACTCTCATTTTAGCTCCGTTTTTGGTCTCTATCAACTCCTGAGGGAAACATATGGCTCTTTAGCTGCTAAATGCTCCACTATGTTCACCAGCTTGTCACGCACTGTGTCTGTCTGCCATTTTGTGCTTAGCAGGAGATGTACAGAGGGTTTGTTTTCACTATTTTGCCAAAAACATCTGACTGCTGAGGCCAAAAACAACACTATGAGAGTGATGAACCAAAACAATAAAATTGCACGTCGGTCACCTAAACAATGAGCTGAAACATGACAATTCTCTCTATCAGTACAAGCAATCCCTTTCACATTGTCACATTGTTTTCATTTTATACATTGTTATTTTAAAAATACTGATTATAGTTTCTTTAGTTACTGACAGAGTATAGAACTATTGATATCAACAAGATAGAAATAGAAACTAGGAGGGAGGACACAAGTTGAAATATCCTGATATATCACATATAAAGGTCTGCCTACATCAGGTTATCTCCCCTTGCACATGTATGTCTCAGTCATCCTGCTCTTACGTGTCTTTCTTTCTCTAAATCCTTGCTTCTTAACACATCCTCTTCCTCATTCGACATTCCTCCCTCAGTGTCTCTCCATCTCTCACACTGCAGTCGTTTGTTTCTAGCTGTCTTTGATCATGAGCTGAGGAGGACAGTAATCTACTGGAAGCCAAGTGTTTATATCTAGGACAGCTAAGAATTGGGTCACACGTGATTTCTGCTGCCCTAGGACCACATGGGCTACCTCTAAGTTTCCTCATGATTGTCTCTCTGTAAAGTGCCCAAGTTTGTCAACAATGACTCAGCAGAATGGATGCAAATGTCCAGCCAAGTGTCAAGGTGAGACCATTGTAAAAGACAGCTGTCCTGCATAATGCTCTGTACTTTCTCACTATTTAAATCAATATCATGGCAGCATGCCAACCTCAAAGGTGATTACAGTTATTTAAAGTAACAGCCCATTTACTACTGTCTGCCTCTGGTTTATATAATATAAAAACCATAAATATAGATTGTATTTTCAGGGTTTTACCATTGATTCATTTTTTTGACATTTTTAGCCATGCTTGCTGCACAGCTCTAGGGAAGGCAATGTCAGTGTGTTTGTTGACAGCTTTGGTCCAGACTGAAATATCTCAACAACTATTAGATAATGAAGAGCGGCACAGTGGTGCAGCGTTTAGCAGTGTCACCTAGAAGGCTCTGGTATGAACCTGCTGGTGGGGGCCTTTCTGTATGGAGTTTGCATGTGCATGTGGGTTTCCTCCGGGTACCCCCATTGTCCAAAGACATGCAGGTTAGATTAATTGGCGACTCTAAATTGCCCATAGGTATTAATGTGAGTGTGAATGGTTGTTTGTCTCTATATTTAGGGCCTGTGATAAGCAATCTGTCCAGGGTTGCCCAGTGTCAGATGGAATTGGCTCCAGCCCGCCCATGACCCTCAAAAGGATAAGCAGTATAGCTGATGGATGGATGTAAGGACTGACTATCAGATGGATTGCCATAAAATCTGGTTCAGATATCAATGTCCCTATCAGGATGAACTGTAATCACTTTTACGATCCCTTAACTTGTCATTTAGCACGACCATCACGTTCCAATCAGTTAATTACTTAATACCAGAAAAACAAAGAATTAGCATGCTTATTTTAACATTTAGCATGTTGCTGTGTCTCATCAAGGACTACAATGAAGCAGAGAAGTGTTGCCATTACCTTCTCTACATGTTTGGTCACATTTTATATATTAAAATGGTGCTTTGAAATGTGCCTGCAGACACAAAGCAGTGGGATGCTTAGCTGGGTGTCTTGAAAGGCACTACCAGTGCTGATCAGTAATATGGAAAGACATAGGCAGGCTTGAAAAGAGTGACAGAAGTTTTGTAAAGCAAAGTTATAATGTCATAATAATGCTTTTGTCTTTACAGTTACACATAATGCTGCTCTGCTCTTTCTTCACTCCATCAGGCAGGACACCAACAGACATTAGCACACTGGCCAGCCAGACTGCACAGTGATGTCAGAGAGCACCGATGCACGTGTGCTCCCGCAGATGTGCCGGTAATTATGGGGGAATGAATAGTGATGTTTTAAGAGGATATCAGGGGCAATTACAGTGATTTAAAGCAATGGAGCCAGGCCCTGAGCACACACCTTCTAATTACCAGGCACAATCTCAGATCTCAGCGCGAGCACGACAGATTTGGCATGTTTGCATAATCAAACAAAGGCTGCTGTATGATGTTTATCTTTCAATATTTAAAAGGTCTTGATTCTGCTTGTGCATGATAGTGCATTTGCTCAGTGATGTGTTTGCTTCTGCTGCCGCTGTTGTCGCTGTTAATGACTTTGAAAGAGGTTGGTGATATATTTAGCTGCTAATCAGACAAAATTAATCTAAAGTCGTTTGGAAATTTTGTTGCATACCAATAGCTTGCGGGAATGCGTTAGATAGGAGTGCATGTGAAGGGGTATCCACAAGAGGCCAAAACAGGGATATAATTTCATTTGATTGCCACACTCATCAAGTCTAAATGAAGATTAATGAACACATGATGGAGAATTGAAAATAATAATATTCCTGTTGTCTTTAGGGCTCTAATTTGTTTGAGAACATGCTGTCACGCTACAGAGGGCTTATTGGCATTTGCTAATGGATTGCTCATTGCAATCGAGATGGGGGGGGGCATCTGTACACACTACTCAGGCCATAAGCTATGAAGAGTAAGAATAGCAAGTGGTGCGGCAGTGTATGTGTTTTATAAGTGAGGAGACTGTGATGAAGGGAAACTTAAACATTAGTGTGTGTGAGCAGGAAAGAGTTAGTGTATGAGGAGGGGGTGGCCAATTCCCTAAATAACTTGTTCATTGATCGCAGCAAGTAGATGCAGTATTGATAGTGTTGTTCGCCCAAAGGACCCAGATCCACTAATAATTAATTGCAATAGAATAAGGAGGGAGGGCATCTATACTGCATTGCAGCTCTACACACAGTACATTGAAGACAGAGTACTGTATATAACAGTCCATTTTCAACCCTGTCTCCCATATAATATTAATTTCCACCAGAAATTACATGTCGAGAGAAAAGTAATGCAATTACAATTTTTATCACCACAACGAGGAAAAATTTTTAATGGTGATACCTGCCAACTCTCAAAGTGTTCTACTGAAGCCTGATTAACATTTTTTATGGTTATGTCAATGGGATGGAAGTCATTGCAGATTAAAGAAGCAGTATAACTTCCTTTATTGTGTGAATTTTTAAACTGGCTTGCTATAATTTACTGTTCTGGAATATTTTCATAAATCTTATAAAAGATTGTAAATTAGTAAAATAATAGTAATATACAATATCCAAAAAAACTGAGTACAGCCCTGGTCAATACAACAAAAATGTTAAGGAATTACAAATCCTCTGCATTTAATAGAATTTTATTTTTTTCAGCCAAAGCCCAAGAAGAATGAAACCAATTAATTTGAAAAAGAGAAATGTTTGACTAATTAAACTGTAATGAAAGGTCAAACTGCAACAAAATGCAGCACAGACCTCATTAGTGAGATTCCATTCTTTTAATTTTTTTTAATATTTTGTATGTCGGGCTTTATTTTTCATGGCAGAGTTGATCCTCCTGAGCATGGATGTCGCCAGTCTTACACTAATCTGTGGAGAGATGTTCTGTCATTCCTCTACCCTCTGCTTTACAATCCTCCAAATTTTTTCTATTGGATTCAAGTCAGTGGACATAGTTGGCCATGTTATTGTTTAGAGTTTTTCCTTCTTTAAAAACTGATTTTTGCAGTATGTTGGGATCAATGTCATGATAGAAAACCCCATCTGATCCAAACAAATTTATTTTGGTTTCATCTGACTAAACAATGTGCTGCCAACTTCCATCAGGCTTCTTTTCATGTTCTTTGCCAAAGTTTAATCTTGCAGTTTTGTGAGTAATGGTTTCCTTCTTGGACGCCGTCTGTAGAGGCTGACGTCATGCATTGTCCTTCGCACTGTCTGATCAGTTACTGAAACATCAACTTCAACAGCTAATCCTTGTGCCAAGCCAGGGGCACTTACCCGTCTGTTTTTCAGTGCAAGGTTGCGTGGCATCATTTTTCTAGGACAGCCACTGCGCCTTCTGTTATTAGTAGCATGTCTGCTCCTGTACCTCCTAACCACTGCTGCAGCTGTGTTTATGTTCAGTAGCCTGCTGATGCTCTTTTACCCCCTTCCATCTTTATGAAGTCTTACAATCTGGTTTCTTACTTGTTCAGGCATTTCCTTATCATGAGGAGTCATGTCATATTAGAAACAACCCAGGCCCAAGGTGAGGAAGCTGTGGTGTGCGCAGGTATTTTATAACCTTGTTCATACAATTAGCCTCCATTGGAAATCACAGGTTAACTGACTTTTGTTGCATCAAGGTTGTACTTTGGGGCTCATATTTTCAATTTCATCTACCTAGTCTGTGTGTTTTTAATTATAAATAACATACCCTAAACTTCAACTTATAAATAATACATTATTGCAAGATGGCACAATTTTATATGTTTTAACATTTTAGTGATATTGCACAGGGGTGGGCATTTTGATATATACTATAGTACTGTGAGATAATTTGATTCTGTTATGAGCCATTTAAGCTGTCTGTATGTTTGGTTACTTCATTCTTATTATATTTTGTTCTTGTTGTACACCACACATGCTTCAACTCTACACCTGCTAGCCTAAATGGTAAATACTGTGCTATGGGAGAACAGTAAGTAACGAAGAGTTAAGTGCACCCTGTGTGTTCTGACTGACATGCCAAGGTGAACATCACTTCAATCTAATCAATCAACATCTTGAGACATAACTGGCAAAAGAATTTTGTAACATTCATTTCTAGGCGGCAGAGTTAAATGTTGTCTAAACAAAATTCAAACAATCACGCCTGGTATTCAAAGGGCACCAATTTAATGGCTGAAAAAGCCCTAGTGTATGAAAAACACAATACAAAAGCTGTAGGTTTGGTTAAATCTTAGATTCTTGGGTTATATTTACAATATGAGGATTCAGTTTCCATAGACTCCAGTTGAGTTGAGCAGCAGAGTGTGGGTGCTTGTTCTCCACCCACACAAAATGTTATAGGTGATCCATACTGTAGATGAAGAACACACTGGAATAGAATATTTACTTCAGCATGACACTGACACCTACATTCGTGTGTGTGTGTGTGTGTGTGTGTGTGTGTGTGTGTGTGTGTGTGTGTATACAATACACAAAGATTGAATAAACTAATCAGTCAATGCTGCCAGAGCAAATACCTCACTACACTCTATCAACAATGCATGTGTATTCATTAGATGGAAATCGCCGTCATTTATTAATGCAATCCCTCAACACACAAAGTAATGCCCTATTTGAGAGGACTTATTTACACATTGAAGCCTTACTCAGGGTCATTCAGTTATAAGGTTCAATGGAACGGGCTACAATCATTGTCTGCCTCCTCTCATCTGTTTAAAGCAAGTATCATTCACTGTTTGTAAGTAGCACAGCTCAATAACGACATACTTGTGCATATGAGTTATTAATAACAGTGTGCTCTTGATGCTCATGCTCTCAGCTCTCACCGCCTGACACTACAGCTGCACAGTGTCTTATTCCAAGCAACGTTGTCCAAATTGAAAGTACAAAGATGCCTGAGGTTTATGAGTTCTGTCACAGTCAGGGCTGGGGGATCACGTCCAAGTCGCAGCTCAGATGAAATGTGTGATTCGAGGGGAAGGAGATGACATCCCTATTATTTCCTGAGTCATCAAGTATCCACTCTAATACCTTCTGTCTCTCCTTCATCTCATCCCTCCTTTCACTCTCACTGTGTGTTTAAAATGTAAGCCTAACTCAATTATTATTCTATTAACTTTTCAGCATAAAATCATTTAGGAAATGGGAGAGACAGAACATAGTGTGCAGAGCTTATCTGTTCTGAGCTGAGTGCTGTATACAGTGTATACAGTGTCTAGCACTGTTATTTTCATCCTGTCTGAGCCAAAGGGTCACACGGACAGACTTACACATAGGCGCATTCACATTCATGCACAGACAGCAAGATTTCTATTACTACCTTACTGATCGCCGGGGGATAATGTGTGGGTGGACCCTCAGGGCAATATCTGATCCCTCACACCACCCGAGACAGAAAGAGAAGTTGAGAGAGAGAGAAACGAGTGCGACATCGAGAGAGATTCTGTGTGTGAGTGGCTGTGTGTATGTCTGTGTAAAAAAAAGTTTATGTAAGGTATGTGAGAAAAATGTCAGCTGTTGACATCTTGCATGACCTGAAAATAAGGATTCATTGCCTATAGAACAGAATAACATTAATTAAACCATGTAGAAGTCTATTTCTAAGTTCAAGATTCTGGAGGAGATGGAGAGAGGAATATCTGAGGAGACAGCGAGGATGTCAGCACACTAGGTAATATGTTTGGCCATGAATTTGCAACAGGACTGCAGTAAGTTAGATGTCTTTTTATGGCTCAGCGTCAGCAATGTGTTTGGGTTGTAAACACAATATCTCAGGAAGGCCTTGAGGGGATTTCTTAAATTTGGAACAAACGTTCACTTGGACTCTAGGATGAACTGATTCGATTTTGCTGGTCAAAGGTCATGGTCACTTTGGCTTTGGTTTTTGGCTATAACTAAAGAATTCATAAGCTAATTATAACAAAATTTCACACAAATGTCTAATAGGATAAATGATAAAGTCAAGACATTTTATACCCAAAAGGTCAGCTTCACTGTGACATCAGAATGTCAAAACACTTTTCTGGTCAGGTTAGCAAGTTAGCATCTCCCTGGTTTCCTCAACAAAAAGCTAAAGAGATTTTTCCTCTGACTTTTTGAATATTACAGAACACAAGTTCAATGATAAACAAAAGTTTATGATACTTCCATGTATTGTACATTTGGAGTGGAGGAGACCTGTGATGATAATTAGCTCCCACTGAAAACCTCCTGAATGTCTGGATGACAAGTTATCAGAGAAAGAAGCTGTTGCAAACATTAGCAACTCAGCTCGCAGCCCGTTTTTGTGATGATTTTTGATGTCAAACAGGTTTATTTAGTGTTTCTACCCATTTTGATTACCTGGTCCATTTGTTTTGGAGAGGAGGAGACTTCTGTGGATAATTCAGTTTACAGAGTAAACTTCCTAAGCAACTGACGCCAAAGGAATCCTAACCAGGAGTGGCTGACTGCAATGACTGCAATGGTCATGAAGACATATTCTGCATCAGGGAGCTAATCAAACACTTGCAATAGATAAAGGGGCCATTAAGGAAGACAAATACAGATGTATTTATCACTTTTGAACATGTTAAGACCAGACTGTATTAAATCACAACCCATGTAAACAGTCAGGCGCGGAATAAAAATGCACACACACACACACACACAATCCAGACTTTGAATTATAGGATCTAAAGAGAGGCTACAAGCTGTTGGGAACACCTGTAGCTTATACATGATTTACAGCCTATGATCACAACCTGAAGGACAATATCAACACCTGTAGATATAATCTATCATACAAGATTTATGCCCAATGATTGCAACAATACTTTCTTGGGCTAGCAGCAACAATATCAGCGCATTAGCCCACAGTGTGTAGCAGAATGGCATACACAAGCACATATTGCCCAACCTCCACCAACACAGTTTTATGATTCAGACTCTTCCATCAATCTCTCACACACAAATCCACAGTGATGGATTCATACTGCTCTGTGTCATCGGATCTATAACACATAACATAATACAAGCTGTATCATACAGGATTTCCACATCATACATCCTGACATAGAGACACTATGATACAGCTAAATGGTTTCCACAAACAACCAATGTCAACTACTTCTCATTGTATAAACACAACATATTGGAGATAAAAAAATATAGACCTTAAATAAGGATAGTCCATAATGTGTGAGTAATAATAATATGAGAGAAAGCCTACCTCATGCAATGGTCTTTTCTCTGGCCTTTCTCCTCCAAAACTCCCCCACATCATGAAAGTCCAGGACTCGGACAGGCTCGGCTCTTGGAGCATCGGTGTCGGGCTCAGGTAGAGATGAAGGTGGGGTAGTTGAACAGGTGTCTGTCACAGGACTGTGGCTCTCCGTCTGTTTCATGGTGACGATCAGGTGAACTAATGGTGGCTGCCGCATTACTGTCCTCCTGCTCTCTGACGTTCCTCTTCAGGCTCTTTGCTAATGCTAGCAAGTTTACTTTTGGAAAAAAGAAAAAGTCGAGATAAACGGTATGTTTTTCTGAATTACAATTTCTCTGATATTTTTTTCTTTGTTTCGTCTCTCTCGTTGCTGCGTCACCTCTCCTACGTTTGTTTCCCATGATGTTTTGAGAAGCGTCTTTTGCACGCGGCCGCCGGCTTTGCCGCTAATCTCCCATGGTTACCATCGGGGTCACCTGATCTGACCTGACCTGTCGTCATCATCATGATACAGAAACAGCAAACCAATCATAAAGTTTATCTTATTTGCGAATTAAGTAACTCTGCATTCGTTGGTTCGTATTTCAGCAAAGCCACACAATTAATGTATTTGTTTTGATTTAAAATAAATAAATAGATAAATAAATAAATATTTTAAAAAGGCCAGAAGGCCACGGTTGGTAGTGGTTTGGGGCCCTCTAGAGGTCGGAGGCCACCACGCACCAGCACAATCAGCCCTATGTATACTCGGTGGTTGTAGACAGTTCACCCAAAATCTTAACTCACAATGATTCTGGACAACTCTGCTTTCAGTTTGAACTGGAGAATATGCTCATTAGAGAACAGACCTCTGCAAAAGGCCAATGTTAAACATAAAGAAGAAAAAAAATCTGATTCACAGTAAATGATCCGGATCTAGCGCAAAATGTATTTGATTACTCTATCCCTCCACTAGGTTCAGTGCAAATCGGTTTAGTTTTTTTTTTGCGTAATCTTGCTGACAAATAAACAAATATACCACAGAAAAACAGACATGGGTGAAAACATAACTTCCTCAGCTCAAGTAACTAGTGCAAAATTGAGATGAACTGCTGACTTGATCGAAGGCCAAAGGAGTTCATCAGTGCCAGTAACAGCAGCAAACACGATTACTCCTCAATGTAGTCATTCTTAAGGACACGATATGTCTCAAGCTTGCTTGTATGACCCGTAGTGGAGGCACCAAGTGCACTTTGTTGCACAGCTAGCAAACAAGCCGCGCAGCACAGCAAAAGATTGGCAAAAGACTGGCAACTTTACTGGAGTCCATCATATTGCAGAGTGTGCACTGAATAAACAGGTATCCTGTAGTGGTTGTCACGTTTATAAAAGTAAAATTTTAGTTGTCTGCCAAAATTTGCTCACAGGCTTCAGGCCATTAAAAAACACAATTTCTTTTAGCCAGAAATTACTTTAATTATGTCAACCTTGTTTTTATTGCTTTTACAGAAGTGGCCAAAATTGCTGGTACCTTCCACTTTAAAAACAAACAAACAAACAAACAAAACAAAACACAATTTTCTCTGAAATAAGTCGAAAGTAATTGGAATCCACAGTTTTTTATTCTATATTTAATAGAACAGACACATTGATTTTGATTTTCAAAACATTTGGGACCCTTAATATTTTGTAACACACTCTTTTGAGGCAATCACTGCAATTAAGAGCCTTTTGTAGTTCTTAATTAGACCTCTACACTTCTCAACTACAACACTTCCCCATAGATGTACAATTGGATTAAGATCAGGACTCATAGCAGGCCACTTCAAAATGGTCCAATGTTTTCTTTTCATCCATTCTTGGCTGCTTCTCGATGGATGTTTTGGGTCATTATCCTGTTGGAGGAACTATGACCTGCAGCTGAGACAGAGCTCTGTGACACTGGGCACTATGTTTCGCTCCAGAATGCTCTGATTATTTTCAGATTTAATTGTGCCCTGCACAGATTCAAGACACCCTGTGCCAGACGCAGCAAAGTAACCGCATAACATAACTGAGTCCCCTCCATGTTTCACAGTGGAAATGGTGTTCTTTTCTTTGAGAGAGCTGATGTGACCAAAAAGCTCTAGTTTTGTTTCATCTGGCCAAAGCACATTCTCCCAGAATGCTTGTCAACATGCATTTTAGCAAACTCCAGTCAAGCTTTTTTTTTTTTGTTTCTCCTGTTATGTTTCTGGGTCTTCTTCCATGGAGCCCACTTTCATTCAGAAAATTACATATGGTGCAACCACACTCTGTTGTACCTTGTATCTGTTATGAAGTTTTCCTTAGTTCTTTTTCCACCATTTGAACTATCCTTTCATTCAATCTGGGGTCAATTTTCCTCTTGAGGCCACGTCCACAGAGGTTGGCTACGCTCCCATGGACTTTAAACTTATTAATAATATTAGCAGCTGTGTTCACAGAACCAGAAAGCTGCCTGGAGATTGTCTCTGCAATTATATTCTTCCTTTTCTTCTCTGACAACGCTCTTCTTTCTCACACAACACCAAACAGCATGATGGGGGCTTTCTCCATTTAGACTGAATGAATGATTATAAGATTGAGGACACCTGTGATACGAATTTAATACAATAGTCTGCTTGAAATATCACTGCACTTCCCAGTTTAACACCACTTCTGAGGGGTACCAATAACTTTGTCCAGGCAACTTTAGAAGATCTTTGTAGAATAAGCAAGAATTCAACTTTTTTTTCATAGCTTCTTTGTTTTATTCTGTGGCAAACCAAAGATGCACAGGTATGTATGACACAAAAGGAAGGACAGCACATTGTTTCAATGAAGTGTAAGGGTGCCAGCACTTTTGGCCACGTCTGTATGGGCACTTGCTTCCACACTTTCTCCTTGTTATTATATGCCCTTCTACCCTTGGTATGTCTCACACTTATCTGATTACATTCTTTTAATGCAGCACCTGTTGTCTCTCGCCTTCACACCTTGCTGCATTATCTTTCTCTTTGTACAGTATGTGCACTCCAGGCGCATACCTTGTTCTGATCACAAAGAGGAAATTGTTGCATGCCTTGATTTATAGTTAAAAGACCTTTTCATCTATCAGGAACAAAACTGAGTCAGACATTGAAATGTGTGATGAGCCACCGTCAGTGAACCAACACACTTCGCACCATCACAACTAATGTTTCTGTGGATGCTCCCGCCTCAGGACTGGTGATGTGTGATCAACATGAGGACAGAACAAAAGCATACATCAAACCTACTACCATTGTCAGTAACAAGATATTGATTTGGATCCTTGCCCAATAGAATGATGATATGTGTCTGCTTGGTTTGGCCGACTGACAACAGTGATTTTTTTTCGACTCCCCTACTTTCCCTCCTTCTTCAGTCCCATCCATGCCAGACATCCCTGTCTGTCGTCTCTCATCCATCTCAGGTGTGAAAGGGGACCTGAGAGAGTGGCAGGGGCACCTGAGACATGGCATGAAGATAAGGGTTGTAGTGCTCAACAGACAGTGTCTGTCTCTAAACCCCTCAGCCAGATGGCCACTGTCTGCCAGGGAGATGGCCAGTCCCCAAGGGTCACACGTGCAAATTCAAACACACATTAACACACACATGCTACTGTATTACTTTTTTTTCTGAAAGGAATGCAATAATAAAAAGAGGTACAGGAAAACAGGAAAATGCATTGTGAATAGTTAAAATATCTTCTGACTGAAACTGCCATGTTGAGGCCAAAGGTGATGAAAGCTGTGCAACACTAAAAGGCACACAGACATTTAAGCCATATGCATTTTCTGTGGCCATATGCGGTTTTGTTGTCCATCCCATGGTTGGCAAACACATCTAATATGCTGTAACATGGAAGCCGTGGAGCACAAAGCCAGGAAAGTGAGACAGTCTGTGTTCAATGATATCCGCCCAAGATATCCCTCTCTTTTAGGGGGAGATGTAACGGTCTTTGAGCCCCCCAGATCCACAGACAGATGGAGACTCTCATCGTTCCCTCCTCCTCCTCTCCCTGTTCTCCCAGGCAGAGCTGTTCATCCTGCCCCAAGGAACATATGTGCTGCTTCTAGGAGAAAGTGCAAAATCTCATATAGGGGCCAACTTTGAGATTTGGCATATTTCCCGAGGGGCTTTTTATTTTCCTGTTGGACCTTCTGTTTTGATGGACAGGCTTCGAGTCAATGCCCATGTAGGAAAGGGCACAGTGCGACCTCTTCTGCGGGGTCAAACTTCCACTGAAGAATTAATACAACACAGAGAAAAGGCTATGAGCAGTTAGGATACTGTCTGTCAGCAGATGAGGCAGCATTGTTCAACTCTGGTGAACATGATGCAAACTGCTGGTCCTTTCACATTGATGTTGAAAGCCAATTACCACTTCCAATAATCATTTGACTTTTATAACCGCTGAGGATGATTAAATGCGATTTTCATAAAGGTAGTGGACTATTAAATGGCACCACCTCTGCCTCTCTGCGATCAGCTCTTCATTTAATTTTTCTAAAGAAGAATAAGAACCAGAAAGAACTGAAAGTGCAAGATGGCTGTCAGGTATTTTCAAAGGTAATAATAAAGTTAACCTATTGACTTTTGGGTATAATAGTGTAGTTATAATTGTGCTTTATCCTTTTTTCTTTCTTTCTATCAGAAAATTTCAAATTTAGCAAAAATCTTGTGTCATAGGTACAGTTTTCATAAGCATCAATAAACTATGATGGACTTTCTTCACTCTAGCATCCAACAATAGTATATTCAAGCTTCAGTGTGTACACCAATTGAAGAAGTGCTGATCATGTTACCATAAGAATTTCTCATCAAATTATTCAATTAGGAAAAATAGCAGAAAAATAAGGTGATAACAGAATTTCATTTATTGCAATGAACATTTAGACCCTCAGGATATCAAAAAATCCAGTGTCTATCAGTCAAGAGGTGAAAATCAGGGACGCTTCAGCATCAATGTTATTTGTACATCTGTACATTTGATTGTTCGTGAGCTGGTACAACGAGTACAAGTATTTTTGGATCTGGAGGCAAGACTCATTACTTATGACATATAGGAGTCCCATAATGTTCATTCTGCATAGGCTACTCTGGCACCTGTGTCTGGGATTCATGACAGCTTGCAAATTTGTTCCACTACAAGTGAAACTGTGAAAAATGTGTAATTCATGAGCTGCTGAGAGCTCTTCAGTAACTCAGACAAGTCTGCAGTTATCTTCATGCAAAAATGAAGCATAGTTTTCCGTTCCAACCAATCAGGGAAAAGGATACCCTGGTAATTAGAGACATCAGAACAACAATTCTTGTTGAACTCTGGGCTGTAACTACTTGATTATGAACCGAAGCATTAAAATGATTTATTTCATATTGTGGAATAGAGAAAATATCTACTTGGCCAAATCCTCCATGGATAAATGTGAATTTTTGTTGCATTTTATTGCAACAGCTCAGTCATCACTGTGGAATTCCTGTTGCTATAGGGCTTATGTAACAGTAATTGTACTGATCTTCACAAAAATGACACTGGAAAGCATTTTGAAACTCTGAAAGACTCTGCTGTTGACGTTATTATTTAAATGTCTGGGTAAGAAAGTTCCTTGACATTAATGCATGTTAATGAAGTATGACCAGATTCTGACATCTTTAACAGGATAAAGCAGTCATTAAAATGTAATCTTTTGTGTCCATATTGTTGATAAATAATTGGTATTTATCTCAACTGTAGTTAACACTGATTTTGTTGGAGATAGATGTAATGTCATTGCTCAAGTGAAGCTCATTGTTTTGGGATTGTCTCTAATTGGACAAAACACAGTGTATCAAATATTCAAGGCAAATGTGAACTACTTTCATATGTTTGAAATATTTATGTATTTTGTGAGTGTATATTTAACACAATAATAAATATGCAGTGAGTCATATAAGTGTGAATGTGTATCTTTAAAGTGCATTTTAGTTTATTTTTAAGGGGCATGAGGATGTTCTACCAGTCAATAGTGATTTAAAAAGAAATGGAACCAAAGCTGTTCAAAATAAAGAGAAGTGCGTGTGACCAGAAATAAGCAGAAACTTGATGTCATTAATATTTTTACCTCAGGTAAATGGCAGTTTGAAAGATGTGACTGCTGTGTAAGCAAATAAATATAGTTTTACTGTATACCCTATAAAAGCCTTAAGGTAGTAGATGCAGCTTCATCAGGATATGTGAAAATAAGATAAAAAAGTACTTACAGAAAACTGTAAGTAACTTGGGACAAAAGTGTCAAAATGTGCCAAATGAATGTACTGTAATGTCATGTAATGTAAACTAATAAACACACTTCAGAATTCTATTTTAGATCACTATTGCCATGACAAAAATTAACAGTAACCGCAGGTAATTCATGTGTTTTTCTTGGCCTGTAGTGTTGCCGTGCTTCAGAGGTGCATGAAGGAGAACTTACATTGTGTTTACAAAGTAGGTAGAGGATTGGTAGACTGGTAACCAGAGAAACACCAAGTGTGAACCAAGGGCAGACCTGGGCTGAGTACAGATCATACAAGTCATCAGGGTTCATGACTGAGTGTGATACTAAGAGGGCGCATGGAAAATTACCACACAGAAAATTAACTCAGCAGAGTGTGATTAAAAATAATTTTTGTGAAACTAATTTGCACTTACTGTAGCATAAAATTAAGGTTGCGTTGGAACAGTTGGTTCAATTTTCAGAGGACCATCAGGACTTTTGAAAATTTAATGAGGATCCAAATTGCCTCTTTCTCTCCCGTCCACATTATGTATTTGTGACAACCCAGTGCTGTCTCTGTCTGGTAAAGACCAAAGAGCCGTACAGCAGCGACGCGTTAATAAATGCACAGAAGTCCAGGTGGATCTGGTAGGCAGAATTTAGGAAATCATTTGCTCACTTCAATGACTGTTATTCTGTATTTTTTTTGTTTAATTCTATTTTTAAATTGACTACAGCGGACCAAGAGGAGTTCATCTGATGGAAATAATTGAAAAAAAAAAGGATTAAAAATGCTACCAAGTCCCTCTGTTCATCAGTCATATGATGTCAAGAGAATAGCTCGATGTTAGAGGGCAGAGGTTACGGGTCAGGAAAGGGTTAAATGGATGACCTTTCAACTCTTGACTCCATTTACAACTGCTGAGAGCAAGGATAATTTTTATCCTAGTAGCACTTTGTTTAGAAATCAAACCACTTCATCATCCATCCCATTTACTTAATCTTTCCAACTGCTCAGATGGCATTTAAGCGGAGAAGAGTAAAAATCCATATCGGACATAATATAATCTTAATGAATATGCATGTAATCGGCCATGGAAAATGGCCCATGGCAGTACAATTCACAGTTATCACAGTTTAAGTTTTTTTGAGGGCGAAACACTCTGTCAGTGAAATTCAGTTTTGGTGATTCACCATTGAGTCTTGCACTTAGTGTGTGTGTGTGTGTGTGCGTCTGTGCGCGTGCGTGTATGTGTGTGTGTGTGTGTGTGTGTGCGTGTGTGTGTGTGTGTGTGCGTGCGCGGTACTTTTCACCCATATGGCTGGCACAGGGATTGGCTTACTTGAAGGGACAACAGTGGATCTTTATGAGCTCCTCATGATAAGGCAGGGAGACATTAGGGTGACGGGTGTTCAAAGCCATCCTCCTCATGGTCATTGTGCGGAAGAGAAATGTTAGAAGATGACAGCAGAGAGAGCAAGCAGAATATTATCATCCTTTACTTCAACATGGCCTCCATGCAACAGAATGGACATCCATGGTCTGTGTGAAATGACAGCATAAGAGGCCATGACTGATTTTGATGAGTGCTTGCCTGCACAGTGTCAGTCCGTATGAACAGGCGTGCAGAGAATTCACCAGGGAATATGCCCCTTATTGGTGTCTCTATAACCTGGTTCTATGGGCTCAAATTATGATTAAAAAGATTTTGACCTTGCAAAGTAATGCACACAAATAATTCCAAAGTTTGTAATTGTAAATTTATCTTTGTAAACATTTAAAAATAAATCAGCAAGAGAAAGTCAAGTTTGTGCATGTATAGAAAAGATTTGTATGTGTTAAAATCAAAAGAGACTGTGTGAATAAAATCAAATTTTGTCAGTGGTAATGTTACACAAAGACACTGTGAAAAAAGAAACGTGTTTGTGAACATCCATGTATAGATACAGAGCAGAAACCTCCATCTCTGCTGCAGATCATGGAAAGTGTAGTAGATTTTCATATGTTACTTCTTACAACTTCAGTGTCGCACACAGTGTCTGGTGTCTGTAGCTGATTGATGATTGTTGCTGATTGGATCCACAAACCTCTACCAAGGGTCATAAGTCTATCTACAGAATTAATACCTCTTAAAAAGATTTTCTTTTCATTGATTTGAAAAAGGTCAAGTTAAATCTGTAGTAACGGGTTTATTGGCCTCTTGGAAGTAATGAAAACAAAATTGTGAACACAACATTGACACATTATTACCTTTTAAGTTTAAGCCTGATTCTCTGTCCTTTGCTCTAATTTGATCTCCACTATAAACTCCTGAAGGAAGTGTCCGTCTCTTTAGATTGAAAATGGTGCACATGTTCACCAGCTTGTTGCTGACTTTGTCTGTCCGTCAGCTTTTTCACCTAAAACGTCTGCCTGCTGCAGCTGAAATCAGATGTTGATTAGAGCAGTGAGAAGGAACCAAAAGATTAAACATGTGAGCCACAAAACCAGAATAATGAACTAAAGGTGGCTGAAATGCTCCATAGTTCTACGGGGCTCAGAGTCAGGTGATAATACATGTTGGTTTGTTGCTACCAACAACCTCGATCCATTCTTATGATAAAAACATTGATTATAGCCAGTTTAACTACACCTGCAAACTTGTACTAAAGCTTCTGTATCAAATGAAAATAGCATTGGCAGCACAGCTACGTCACTTGCTGCTAACGGATTAGGGATTTAAAACAAAATAACTACCCTACTAATAAGACATGAGCTAATATAAACATGAGGTCAGGGTGAGTGAATGAATGAAGTGAAACAAAGGGGCAATTCAGTCTGATCATCTAGTTATTGCTGATAAAGAAGCACTCAGCTAAACCAAAAAATGTCACTGTGTGATGAGTGTGTTTTTCATTTCCCTTTCTTAGGTGAGAAACATCAAATACTTCAAGGTGAGCAACAGCAAACTTCAAAATGACATAGCTGATCTGAGTTCAGGTCTTTGTCAAGTCTTACACTGGCTGAAAATCGTGAAGTAGGATCAAACGACAGGTGAACCCAGATCTGTGGTTGTGGGTAACCTTGTACCGACAGTGAATGAGTCACAGGAAGGCATGTCTCTGCCTCAGGGTGGACACCTGCAGTTGAAAGACCTGAGCTTTGATGTGTGTCAGAGGGAGCGGGCTGCAAGGAGGGGAGGTGTCTTCTAAAAACATACTTTTACACTTAGTATGGTTCAACTGATGCGAGTTTGATACAGCTTGTTAATGCTATTGCACATTTGAAGATGTTCAACTCTACTTAGTCTTACTAAACTTTCCAATTTTGAAAAGTATATGACTTTGTCCTAATCTTTCTAAATTATATCAAAATATATATCGGTTGAATATGTCTCTTTATTTCTCTCCGTTTGATGCTCTAATGTAACATAAAAGTGTGTGGTCGACTTGTCCTGATCTGCGCTGCTGAAACCAGCACTGCATATAAATCCCAGCCTCCAGAGACCAGAGAATGCTTCAGCAAAGATAGAACCTAGTTAACTTTTGCTGCAACCAACAAGTCCTTTAATTTAATTGTCCATGAAATAGGTTGCTCGACCTTCATTGTCATAGTAACAATAATACAACCCAAAGGCGCATACCAGTGGCCTTAGTCATCATGGTTATAATAATACGGTCTGTAGGAGTGTACCAGCACGAGGCGTACAAGCAAGTGATGTTCCAGGTAGCCTATTTTGTAATGTTAACAGTGTAGTTGTAATGTTTTCCATATGATCATCAAGACAAAGTATTAAAATGATTGCTGCAATGATAACCTGTCAGAGATGTAAAATCTTAATACTTAATTGGATGGTGCAGCCTGAATTTAATCATGACACAGAGCTTCTGCTTTTACTTTATTATGCCAACAACATGGCTCCTGGCTATCTCCCTCTGTTCCTCACCGCCACTTCCTGTTTACTAGACGTGTGACCTATTTAACCCAATACATGACAGAATGTGCCGCTGAAACTGGGTTTCTTGGATTGTTCATCTTCTCACTGTACTTGTAGCTAAGTGCTCATGTCAGTGCAGTCCCTCATTCTTCTTCTAATAAAAGATTTTAGTTCTTCATTAACAAAAACTTTGTGCCTGATTTGTTCCCAGGGGCTTGTGTTCCCCCTTTGTAAAGTATTACCCAAAAGGTGTTCCATAAGGTTCAATTATTAGCCCATGTATATCTATCAATAATCAAGGCAGGTTCATGAACATGAAATGAAATGAAAATTAACTATTCATTGTAGAAATGAATGAAATGCTCATTACAAAGCGTTTAATTTTGCCCCATGCTGCATAAGGAAAAGTATCACTAACAAATCATTTTTGGCTACAGAACTGCACTGGACTGCATTTATGTAGCAGCAAAGTTCTTTACTGTTTGCTTCTCATTCAACCATTCACACACCAATGACTGCAAGCAATCATCAGCAAGGCGCTGGTCTAACCATTAGGAGCAACTTGGGGTTGTGTGTCTTGACAGGACAGGAAAAGCTCGGGGTTGAGCCATTAATGCTGCAGATAGTGGGCGACCTGCTCTTCCTCCTGAGCCATGGTAAAAAAAAAAAAAAATTAAAAAAACACAAACAATGCTCTGTGGTACTTTCTGTTTATTCCCAAACAACAGTGATAATGTTTATCATGTTCAGTCTGGTTTGGTCAGCCACCATCTTTCATTCACTGCATCCAGGGCCATCGTGGCCACAAAAAGTCCCATGAGAGCTTGGGCTTTCGGTGAACCATAAACCTAGAGCTTTGCCCCTGTCACACTGTGGTCACTCTGCAGGCCTCACAGCTACAGGCCTGGCTGATCTCAGCTTGTGCTCCTTCTCTCCTCTGTGACTAAGTCTCTTCTACCCAAAGTTAATTTTTAATGACACACTTTGTTATGTGGGTCCGTAGGGGGCCCTTAGCGACTGTGCTTTAATAAAGAGAGTCTCACTGCTTGCTCCCTTCGGAGTAGGCTTCATTAAAACCGGTGACAGAAAAAAAAGGTCTTTCAAGTCCCAGATTTGAGCCTATCCAAACTTTATATTTCTCTGTCCATCTGTCTGTCTGGTGTTTTATGAGTTTATTTTCATTTTTACATCAGTGGGTGCAATAAACAAACTAGATATTTTGAAGGACAGATGATGTGACCCTCTACGGGCCACTTCATAACATAGTGCAGTGAGTGTGTGTTCCACAGGGAATGGTGTTTGGGGTAGAGATAGAAGGTACAAATGCACAATCAGTCTTCATCAATAATTGCTCATCGTCATCTTTATAATATTCACTTTATCACAAAACTAAGAGATGCATGACAATGTTTTTGAACTGCTGCAAAAATGTTTGGATTGCACACTGCAACAATAATTTACGAATGTCTAAAGGGTTTCTAAAAAGAAACGTAATTCAAAATATCATTATATAGTTTTACTTGTCAAAAATACTGAAAAGAATAGTAAGTGTGGTTTGGGTTGACTGAGAATTCACATTTTTCTAGCAGTTTTAGAATTACTTAAATGGCATTTTGATGACAATATTTTAAACATGCAATAGATTCTACAAAATGTCCTGGACATATTTCTTAACAAAAGCAGTTAAATAGTAAAATCCTCTACATATATTACAGTGTTATCAGCTTAATGGTGGCTTATTTACTTCCACTTACAAATCCAAACTGTCTATAGAAAAAGGCCAGCCACACCCAGTTTGTTGTGCTTACACATTGTACCCTGAGACAGTATGGTGGGTGTCACTGAGTAAATAATGGAACAAGAGGTTTGTGTATCACACCAATGTAGAGAACTCAGTTTCGCAACCTCTACGTTTTATTGATAAACAATACCCGACCCTATTCAGATTATGTACGATGCACAATTTGCTGGTAACTAGTGAGTAAAATTCCTTTTTGCTACTAGAGATGATCTGAATCCACTATAGAGGATGTAATATTTGTCACAAGGGAATCTGACAACTCCATGAAATAGTGGATACTCTATATAGCAGAGCGTGTGAAAAGTGAATGATTTCAGACACAGGCTGCCATGGAAACAAGTAGGCTTCAGATTGGTCAGTGGGGGTGAAGCATCCTTGCTGTTTTAAATGAAGTGAAAGGGAAAAGTGCCAATTGAAAGACAAACTAGCCTCTGCATCACAGCCATAGACGACTAGGTCCGACTGTTTATCTGCTAAGCACAAAACCTCGTTTGATATCCTTTTCCTCCAAATCAATGTAATCTACCATTAAACCACCAGGACTTAGTGTAGTTGGTTCATGTAATCTGCAGATAAAATGAGGTTCTTCTGCTGTGTAGCTCACAATATTAGGTACAGGTTACAGTACCTGTTTTTAATGATGAAGAAAGAACTCGGAGTGGAGCTACTTGTAATTGTTCTCTATTGCTATGAAGACTTGCGCTTGTGTGCCAGAATGAACACCTGGCTCTTGGCTTGTTGCTATAATAATCAAGGGGGAAAAACACTGCAGCTGTGCTATAGTTGTATTTAGCCAGTAAATTAATAAATATCTTCTACAGGCTACAACTGCCTTTAATTGCTGAAATTGATTAGACAGTTTATCGGACGTGCCTTCCTCTTTTCCCATCTGTGAAAAGATGTAATTTTCTTTTCCCACACTTCTCTATCAAGAAAATAATTACAGAACAGAGAGATGAGAAAACTAAATGAATGCTATCAGTAAGACGGTAGAGAAAAGGTCATTATTTAAGGATTGGACAATTGAGTGGTCTAAGCAAAGTAGGGTACATGGGACCAGTCATTGGTGGTAAGGTGGCAATAATAGCACATTGGAGCAAAGTTAGCGCATGATTCTTCATTATAACCTACCCTTTGGTAGAATCCTTATAATTTCATGTAAATCTCCCTACATGACTAACAGGGAATTATACTATCATCAAGGAAACAACTGAGGTTATTGGTAGCAATTACAGAGTCGTGCTATATTTCTACTATGGTTTGGAGACAAAATTATAGGAGGAAAATTTGAAAAAACCTTATCAGCATCTTAATTCTCTGTTGAGATACAATAAATTCAACATACAACATATAATATTTTCTAACATTACATTTGTGTGTTATGTATGTACACATCTGTGCCCACAGGATGTGAAAAATCCAAACCATGCTTTGGGGTTTTGCTGGTATAAAGAGATCACAGAGTCAAACACAGAATTTCACTGGTGGGATCTTTGAAGCTGGTGTACTTCAGAAGGAAGACATCAAATATGGAAATTCAAGACAACACAAAGAACAACAGATCTTTCTTTACGTATTTACCCTACACTATGTTCTACACTATACACTATAGCATGGGGATTCTGCAGAAGGATATTTTCTTGATGCACATATGTATGCCTGCTATTCACACATCCAAGAATCATTTTTGAGCCTCACTTTAAGGAAGGAAAAATAAAAGGTAATTTCATTATAATTTTGCAGGTAACAACTCTTCCAAGAATTAAATCCTATTAGTCATCTTTGAAGAAGCTGTTAAAAATGACAAAACATGGATGCATTTATGTCAATTATGTTAAATAATTTCAATTATACTGCAGAAGACTTTCTAATTTTGATTTTTTGATTATACAGTTGCCCTGCTTGTACTGCTCATTGATTAAAATAAGTGAGTGTTTTATAGCAGATAAGATCAGAAGTAGGTAATGATTTAAGAAAGGCACAGCTGGTACTTATAAAAGGCATTATGTGTCACATGCAGCTTTTGCATGTGCTGCACGGGCAGCGGTCTGTGTACTCTCCATTTATTCCATGTGATTTTGCACTCCCTCCTCACAGGAGAGGAAGAGCTGATTGCAGTGTTCTCCCTGTCTTTCTCAATAAGCCCGGCACTGTCGCCTCCTCTTTCACTCAAACTCATGTGTGGAGTGACTGTCAACCCGCCAAGGCCCATTCACTCCAGCACACACCAAATCCACCACAACTCCCTGTGCTCTGTCTGCATCACAACTCCTCCCCAGCTCACTCTCAGCTCACAGTCACATTCTGCAGCTTTGAACAACAATTTAGCTCACCTCCAGTGTCTACCCTGCAGCCCCATTCCACTTCCCCATGCATCCCCACTCTCCTCCCAATCTTATATGCCCCCCCCCCCCCACCCTCCAGCTCCACTCGGGGCTACATGATAACACACTTTGGAGGGAACCGCTTTCCCCCAGAGCAGCCCAAACTGTGAGCATATTCATTCCATCATAACAGCACTGTAGCAAAACTGCTGTCACGCCGAGTTTGCCATGCTAATGTGGCTCTAGGCGCCACTACCCTGCCCTTAAAATACTGTGATGGAGGTGTGTGTGTGGAGTGTTTTGTGGGTGCTGGGGGGGGGTTGCTGGTTGGAGAGGCTAAATAGCACAATGTGGGGGATCTGGGGTGTGGGAGTGAATGTACGGAGGGAGGCGACGAAGATAGTACACATCAAGGGAGCAGTTGCTCTTGTAGCTAAAAGCAGTTAAATTCCCAGTAAGGTAAACACTGCTTGATGTATGGCAAAATGTGAAACCACTCGAGCTAGCTCCTCCTATTCTCCCCTATCAAGCCTTTGAGAGAGGTGAGAGAAGAGGCTTCAAAGGGCTTGACTGACACCTGGTATTGCTTTGAACTATGTCCTTGA
This sequence comes from Seriola dumerili, assembly GCF_002260705.1. Taxonomy (NCBI): domain Eukaryota; kingdom Metazoa; phylum Chordata; class Actinopteri; order Carangiformes; family Carangidae; genus Seriola; species Seriola dumerili. The sequence goes on from NW_019174307.1 coordinate 16,168,567, forward strand.
ACTGTCATATGAAAAGACAGACACTCCCTTTAATCACCCACTTACAAACATCATGTATCAAGACATGTGTACTCAGATAGTACCAACATCTCATTGCCTCAGTCTCACACACACACACACACACACACACACACACACACACACACACACACACACAGAGCATTCTCTATTGCTGCTGCAGCTACAGCGAGGAACTGATGGGAGTAACAAGGATCCTACCTTCCTCCAAATGAACAACTGCAACATGATGCAGTTGTCTGCAAATCATTGCGACACCAAGGAGGGCAATCAGCCAATTACCATTACCACTGTTTTCCAAGTCACAGGCTCCAGATTACTCTAAAGCATATGTGGGATACATGAAACAGATTCCTCCTGCGTCTGTTTGCCTCACCTTTGATGTTCTGTAAAACTCAGAGATTCCTCTGCATGTTAGATGTTAGTAGCTTTGTTTCTCACGTATGGAGTTCAGTGATGTATCACCTTGTGACCTGCACTGTGGTCTTAGACTAAGATTGTTTTTTTTTCCAAAGGAATAGTAGAGGATTGAGAGCTGGACTATTTCGTGGCCGGGCACAGTTACTTTACTGCACCCATGGCCGAGAAATAATGTGGGACACAACCACCTGTAAAACCAGATGACGTTTTTAGGGTTCAGTTTTTCAACAGCCTTATTATACTAGATATTATGTGTTATACAGCAATTAGTGAGATTTAGATGTGTTATTAAGTGTATTTCTCAAAATGCTATTCTCTTAATCCTGACTCTTACCTTAAATGGGGTCTGAAAACTAAGGATTCTCCAGGTACAGCTTGTGTGCACTTTTTCAGTAACTCAAAATTAAAGTTCAGCCACCTCTCCCAGCAGTCCTGACACAAACCCCATTATTTTACTATAGCTTTTATCCAGTCCATTTATTGCCCTTTTCTTCCCAATGTATTTCTCATTTCCCTCTCTTTCTATGGCAACTCCCAGACCTTTTCATCCTGCCATTGCATTTCCCTCTCTTTTCTTTTTTATTGTTAATCTCACCCAATCAGTCCATTTTCTTCTTTCTAAAGACATACCCACATTAATCACATAATTTCTGTCCAAAATATTTCAGTCAGGAGAGATTAATAGAAAAGAGGGCTTTAAGTGTAATTAGAGTGTTATTAAAAATATTAGAAGAAATATGTGAGGAGTCTTTTGTTGCCAATTAGACACCATTGTGACATCATATTTTACGTAATATCTACAACACCAGTGGTGGTGGTAGTGGTGACAGAGTGAAGAACAACAGCTTAAGATTTGGATGGATGTGATGAGGGGCTGGATTTTTGACGAGCTAACTAGAAGTACACTTTGGACAGCTGGTTCTGACTTTTGCTAAGCTTTCAACAAAAATAATACCTCCACTAGCATGCTGCACCTACCAGCATGCAAGGCACCAAGTGGATCAGATATCTCAACCTATCTTCAGTTTCATCTGCTCATCACATCAACTTTTCTGCATCACCATTCAGCTACTGAAATGTCTGAGTCAGATAGTCTTCTGCAAATAATTCAATTTTAATCTTCAGCTGCTCTCCCCCAGTTCAATTGGAGGAGTAGTGCAACAGTACAAAGACTGTGACTGTGCTCTTACATGTTCCAGTCTGAGTTGCCCAGGTCCAAGTGTTTCCTTTTTCTGTCTGTATGTTGACGTGATGAGGTTCTCACTTCTCAAGCGTCGTCTGTGTGTTTGCGTGATGCACAAGTAAAACCAGAAGCAGGTCAGGAGTGAAATCAACCATCAGGTTGTTGGTGTGATGGAAAATAGGTGATTGTTAATTCATGTTGCTGATGAATAAGTGATTGGCTCCAGCGTTGGGGGCCAGGCTTAAAGGCACGGGGCATATGGGGAATGAGGAGGGGCACAGATGCTCCTCGGGGCCAGAGGGCTGATAGACAAACTTAAGAGGGACACAGAGAGGGGAGAGAAGACACCGGGGCAAGCATGAGAGATGAACACAAAATGTGAAAAGTGAAAAGAGAGCATGCTTACCCGGCCTCAAAAGCAAACCCTGGTCCCACTGTGCAGAACTATCCCCCTAACTCAGCTCCCGAACCCTGCGTCTGAAGTGCCAGTTCACAGCAGAGGCCTGAAGAGACACTGCTTTAAGAGGTTTGCCTCTGAGAATTAGGCCCTGTCCTACTCTGACCTCCAACAAAAGTAAACAGTTCAAAGAGGAAAACTTCTGCATCCGTGTCAGTGACAAGACTGACCTCATGGGAGTGAAACTGAGATATCTACACAAACACACTGTAAGGAAAACACACAGATACTGTTATCAAGATTCCCATCTATCCCTTTATAATCCCTTTAAAAAATATCAATGTTCAGTCAGAATTACACACATGCAGAAGACATGCACACAACACACACACACACACACACACACACACACACACACACACACACACGCACGCGCGCACGCACACACACACACACACACACACACACACACACATACACACACACACACACACACACACACACACACACACACAAATGTACACATTCTGCAGAGCTACCCCTGGAGCACAGAGAGGATCTCAGCTCCATCTACTGGTGGCATTTTGAATAAGCTGCTTCACTTTGGCTGAGGGGAAATAAACACCAACTCAGTTCCCTGAAATCATTTTCTCCACAGTCTTTGCCAAGCCTCTCTCTTTCCATTTACACCTCCTTCAAGCCAAGAAACTAATCTGACATGGTTAGTCACAGTTTGCCAGTGCAGCACTATGGTATCTTTTATCATCCACAAAGACCTTCTATTATATCACAGGTTGAGGAAGGTATTTTCAAATTAGATTAGATCCAAAATTTGATATCAAGCATTGCACATGGTAATGTCTGTTTATAAGAGACGATTAAAAACACAAAATCTCCCCCAAAAATAGATGGCACAATTTTAATTTTGCAGATGAGGTCTCCTATATTTTAGAGGTATTAGATGCTGAACTTCAATATATACGGTGCATTCAGAAAGCATTCAAACCCCTTCACTTTTCTCACATTTGCTTATGTTGCAGCCTTATGCTAAAATTGTTTAGATTAAATCTTTACCTCATCAATCGTCACTCAACACCTCATAATGACAAAGCAAAAGCTGTTTTTTAAAAATGTTTTCAAATGTATTAAAAACAATAAACTGAAATATCACATTGACATTAGTTTTCAGCCCTTTCACTCAGTGCTTATTTGAAGCACCTTTGGCAGCGATTACAGCCTTGAGTCTTCCTGGATATGATGCAACAAGCTTTGCACACCTAGATTTTGGGGATTTTCTGCCAATCTTCTCTGACAGATCCTCTCAAACTCTGTCAGACTGGATAGGGGCCGTCTGTGGCCAGTTTTAGGTCTCTCCAGAGAGATTGGGTTCAAGTCAGGGCTCTGGCTGAGCCACTCAAGGACATTCACTGAGTTGTCCCTAAGTCACTCCTTCATTAAGGATATCTCTGTCCTTTTCTCTGTTCAGCTTTCCCTCAACCCTGACCAATCTCCTTGTCTCCTTGTCCCTCGTAGCACGATGTCACCACGACACTTTACTGTTGGGACGGTATTGTGCAGGTGAAGAGTGGTGCCTGAATTCCTCTATACATGATGCTTAGAGTTGTGGCCTAACAGTTCAATCTTGATTTCATTAGACCCGAGAATGTTGTTTCTCACAGTCTGAGAGTCCTTTTTGCAAACGCCAAGCACTTTTCATGTTTCTTTCACTGAGGAGAGGATCCGTCTGGCCATCGAGTGTGGTAATGATGTTGTCCTTCTGGAAGTTTCTCCCATCTCCACACAGGTCTGGCACTCAGTCAAGGTGACCATCAAGTTTTTGGTCGCAAACAATATTATAACAAAAAAATACTGTAACTCTAAGACCAAATGCACCTTCCTTTCTTTCCTTTCCATTTTTTTAAATCATATATTGCACATAATAGGATAATGATAACTTTTCTGGCATATTATCCAACGGGCTAAACGTCTTCATACTGATGTTAAACTCTTCCCTGTCCATCATTCAGACACACCTATTCCTTCTATCAATTAGTTTCTCTATTACTTCATCATTTTCATGTGTTTCTTTGTCCTCCTCAGAGGATACTATGTGCATTAAAGTCTCTACATACTATTGCTTTCTTGTTATCCTTAAACGGTTTCCAAAGAATGTAGTTCAAATTTCTTACATAGATTACAAAAGTAAGTAAAGTATAGTGAGAGTCTCTTTACCTGTACATACTTGCACTGCTATTCCACTTCTTCTTTGCCTAATTCCCTACCCACCACCACCTGCTCCTCGTCTATCATATTTCACTACTGTATATCCATGTATAACAAAATCAAATTTGGCTTAAGCCATGTTTCTTGTACAAATATAACATCCAGTTTTACTCATCTTAAAATTTTGTCCATTAGCCGGCAGACTTATCATTTTTATTGCATACCTAGTTGATTGCTCTTGTGATTGCTCTGCCTGGGTAATAAGATCATGTCTTACTTCTTCCCATGTCAGATTTGTCATTCCAAGATGGATGGTTGCTGCTTTCACAATCATCTGGATTCACTTTGTTTTGTGTTTCAGTTTATACGTTCCATTTATCACTCCTGTTATGAAGGTCTCAAGCTTTTTAGCATCTATCTTTATCATACTGCCATTCATCATCTCATCAGGTTTCTTACCTCTCTGATCATTAAGTGTATCTATCCCTGTGTTTTTGCTTTTGAACCGTTTTTCCCGATTCTCATTTTTGAGCCTCCCCCTTCAAAATCGTAATAATCTCAACCACCATATGCAACACTATGTTGTCCCCACAGCTGCAGTAGGTAGGAACCCTTCTTCATTTCCCATATTCATGCTCTCCTCCACATCTGGAACATCTTTTCTTTTGTCTACAAACTGTTGCTAGATGTCCAAATCTCTGACAGTTAGCATCTTAGTGGTTTTGGGATGTACTCTCTCACTGAATCCAACATACTGTATATGGTCTCTGGCATGACTCTGCTGTCAAAGTCAAAACTTTCGTAAATGCACATTGCTTTAATTTTTTTTCCCTGTGCAAATTCATCATAAGTTCCTGAGCCGACCCTCCCTGAAGCTTGGGATGTGGTCCCAGTCTCCTCCTCCCTTTATCATACCCTCTAATTATTCTGGTTAGACTGCCATCTTGGTCCAGGGTTCAGGGTTAACTGAGCAATGTTTTTGTCTGTTTGAAATCCAGAGTGTTTCAGAGTGTAAGGCGTGTGTCCAGAAAGTTCCTATGGGCTCTGTTTCCAAGCCAACACATGTAGCCATGACATGGTTCTCGAAGCCTGGACACCATTCACCAGAGCAGCCTTTAACAGCTCACTGTATGCCTTATTGTCTGGGTCGATGCCGGAGTGCGCTGCGAAGACAGTTTCCATATGAGTATGACAGTCAGCAGCGGACTCACCTTCCTGTTTAGTATGTGGATCTCAAGCCAGCAGACTCTCGGGGGGAAAGCGTCATACAGCCTGTCCATCATAGTGACAAACCCCCTTGATCCAACTGCTGGGGTCGTGGACCAGATGGCAGGTCCAATATCGGTCCATCAAATCTTGAGACACCTATGACACACTGCTTCCACCTCCTGCAAGGTTTGATTATACATGGACAATAACTGTTGCATTGCTGTGACCCAGTTCTCACCTCCAGTGTTTTGTGGGTCAGGTAGTTCCCCTGTAATCTCCTTTAATTTGTCTGGCAGCCATGGCCTGTACACAAGCTCTTCTGGATCCCAGTGGGCCTGTGCCTGTTCATCCGTCGGCCGCAGCTGGGGATTGGGAAGCATCATCATGGGCATCTGGTGCACATCCCCTCTGTCCCCTCGATTCAGAAGCCAGAAGTCAAAAGATGCTGCTATTGGAGAAAGAGACTTCCTGGGAGAAGCTTGATTAGTTTTCTTTCTTTTTCCCAGTCTGTCCCTTTCAGAGAGAGATTGGACAGGTCAGGGAACACTGGTTTCTTTTTCTTCCTGGGATTGTTTGGCTGCAGGGGTGGTATCTACTGAAAGCGGAGGAGGCGTCCTTGGTGGAGGAGGGGCTGTAGGTATGGAGGCAGCATTTGGAGGAGTTAGAGCCCTATCTGTGGCCCTATTTTTTTGTTTTTCCTTCCTTCTCTCACTCATTCTTGCATCTTCCATTTCTTCTTTCAACATTAATCCTGCCACTGACATTTCTCCCCTAAATTTGGCTTCTCTTCTGAAAAGCTTCCTGGTTCAATACCCTATGAGACTGTTTAGTCTCATCAAACATGTTCAATACAATAATGTACAATAATGTCTGGCAGCTCCCAGGGATATAAAACGGACTGGTGAACTCAATAAAGTAACTGTTAGAAGAACTTTTACTCAAGTAGAAGTGAAATTACTTGTGTTACATTTTTAAAAGGGGGAAGGGGAGGTGTAAAAAATGTTGTGATAAAACTATTAAATTAAAGAACATCTTTCAGCTACCAGGCATACATGCAGGCGTATAGCATTTCAATGCATATACACCATTCCCAGGTGAGAACAGCATGAAAGCAACCAATAAATTCCGCTCTGACACTTTGTAGCCTGTGCATACAATTGATAATTACAACACCACGGCAGGTGTCCCTAGATTTTATGCTGCAACATTAAGCTACATAATCAAATTGTTCTAACAGAATTAACACCACAATGAAGCAGCAGAAAAGGCAGAGATGTACAACAAACTCCACAACACAGACAAAACACTTCATTGCCAGGTACCTGTCTGAACGTCACTCTCTTTTGTGCACTGTGAAGTCCTCCAAAATGTGCTTTAAATCTAACTGCTCAGTCCATCTCAAAACAAAAATACACCCAGTCCACTCAGCGTCTCTGTCCTCACTGTGTTCCTCTAAGCAGCATCACAAAGATATACAGAAGCAAAGAATGATCGATAAAGATGCATTACTGAGATTTAAAAAAATAAAAATAAAAAATACACACCAGAAAAGAAAACCTTTTTGTCAGTCCATGAAGCAGTTGTAATTTAGAGTTGTAATTTAACTCTGTGGTTTAAATTAAAACAAATGTAACAATAAAGTGAAAGTGAAAATATGTTCAAATTTAGTTTCTTTTCTTTTAATTTCTTTAGTCACCTATCTTTATTTTTTGCAATTATATGTATATTTAAACTGTGATGGAATAGCGGTTGGCGCCAACGTGACGTCACAACCTTGTCTCTCCATGCCCGTGTTTTTTAAACTCTGCGTCTACAATCACGAAATCCAGGCAAGCTGAAGATAAGATAATCCTGATCATCATCTGTTTTTTGTTTGCTTTTGTTTTTGTCAAGCTCTGGAAAGCTCCCTCTAGAACCACAGAATACACTGAACAAGTCTTGTCCTGTGTGTGACATGTAAACTGAAGCCGATGTGTAAAAGTGACAGTGCCCCTTTAATATCAATACACAAATCAATCACAAAGATAAATAAATAAATAATAACAGTGTTGTGTGAGGGATCGATTCAGTCATTAAGCTAATTTCTAAATGTTTGTTCATGTTAAATCATTAGCTTAATCTCACAATGGAAGTACTGACTTTGAGGGACAAGGAGATCTTCAAATGGAGTCTGAGGTCATGTAAAGTAATTTCTGACTTGTGGAAGGTTAACGTTGTAAATGCACATCAGACAAAAATGATGTTTCAGAGCTGCAGTCACTGGGGGAGGCTTGAAGCTGGAATCTCAATTATTTTGACTGCTTTATGTAGATGTAGCACTATTTCTGGTTAGATTCTGCTGGCAGTGTGCTTTTCTTATTCTTATCACCACCGACAGCAGAACAGCGGAATAATAAAATCTATTGTGTAGCTACTTGTAAAATTCTCCTCCCAACAGCAAGAGCTTGTGGGACATTTCCTGAGATTAACTTTTTAGTTGACATGGAAAAACATTGCATGACACTCAACATTTCAATGCAAGGGTTTCAGATAACATTCACTGAATATTTACATAGGTAAAGTAGGGACTAGATAACTGCCCCTCTGAATCAACCTATAGCAGCCATGAGTCTGTCTGTGTGTGCATGTGTCCAGGTTCTCCCATCTTCCTAAAATTACAGACAAATACATCAATTTGTTATCAATGGAAGCAGCTGCTCAAGAACTGATTGTAAAATGGTAATAAGCTGCGAGGACCTGCAGAGAATGGTGACAAGACAAATCTCCCTCTTAGGAACATCTTTTTAGAGACCACAACCTGGTCCTCTCACAGTCACTATCTCTTTCTAGATCAGAAAATGAATTGCTGCCGTACGTATAAAGGATTCCCTCCTTTCACCAACAGTCCTACACACTGCATTATTGAACAAAGCATGCAGCAACACACCGGTCTTTCTTTACTCTACATGAGTTCAGGGCAACAGCACAACAGGATCTAATAATGTTGTTCATGACAGCATTTTGTTAGTGTCGAAGAAGTGAGTTAATTTGTGTGCACGTGAGTCAGTCTTTTCCCTTTCTGATGAGGAGAACATTATGTACTGGTGGAGCAGAGATTTCCTTGATAATATCACACTCTGGCATCACACACACACACACACACACACGGTTGCAGAGGGTGGCAGTGACGGGCTAATAGCTTCTCTAAGGATGAGATCCAACCTAATTTGCACCATGCATATTCCCTGTGGTGCCTGCACCTACAAGACAACCATATTAATGCTCAGTGTGCGTCTGTGGACTTTGCTGTCAGGGATAGAAAGAAACTACAGTATGTGTGTGAAGAAAGAGAGAAATAAAAACAAAAAAAAGAGAAGGAAAAAGGGAGAAAGATGTGATTCAATGCTACTTATCTCTTTGATATCCACACTGTGACTTTCTGTTCCAGGCTGAGAAACGCCCAAATTATTCTTTTCGTCTTTTATTCATGACCTGCGGGACATCCTGACTTACCCTCTTACCGCTTTGCTCCGAGTCAAACTCGATCTCCCACCCTCTCTCTCTGCTCCTCTTGCATTCTCCTCATTCTTTCATTTCTCATCTTATCATCACCATGTGTGATATCTCATTAAGCTTATGCATTCATGAGTGATTACTTATTTACATAAAGTATATAATGCAGTATTGGGGGTGGGGTAAAAAGAGGCAGCCCTAAGAGCATTAGCATGTATGTTTTTTCATACTTATGATTGCCGGTAATTATACATTGATGGAAGTAATGTCCATTTGAGAAATTAATCATGACTATTTATGACTAGCAAATGGATTCCTGCTGTTACATTATATAAGGATAATTGGTTTAAAAATCTTAAAGTTACTGATTAAACATGAAACTTTTATTTGTGCAAGTGAAATTAGTCAGACGATGGTAAAATGTTGGTTTAAAATGTTTTGCTATGTCATGAGGTTATTTCCAAACTGATTATGCAAAAATTAATTCACATTTTAAGCATGTTAACAAATTGTCTAATTTGCAATCCATTTCTTGTACTGCACAGACACTTTAGTGTTTTAATAAAATATTTCAGATTCTCATGGATTAGTTCAGGTGAAACAGCAATGGCAAGGTTTATTTCAGGTACAACAGCAATATTTGATTGGTTTACTTTTCATAATCTGGTGCTATTGAAAGTTTAATGTCATCATGCTGCCTTCAGACTATGAGGTGAAAGCAGGTATTAAGCCACAGTGCAGATGCAGCTTCTGGGATAATAAATCATCTTGAACCACAGGAGCAACTGCACACCAAGAGGTAGATGGTTCAATATATACAATACAGGTTCGATATTTAATATCTGCATTTTTATGCTCATAGACAGCTGTGTGAATATTATAAACTATTTTGTTGATTCAGCGCCTCAAGCTCTTGCTGTCCAATAACCAACTATGCAGTCAACAGTACACAGGAGTAAACAGACAAACATTTAATAGAGTCACTTGATGAAATGTACATGTACACGTTTGTTTTTTTTTGTTAACGCTCTACTCCACTGTGTACCCTTTTTTTTTTTTTTGCAACTTCCTGATATTTAAACATATTTAAACACTGATTGGCCTTTACACAGAAGGTGGAACATTTCTTAACCAGTTTTTTACTTGGATGACCTCACATCAAATTTAAACCCCACCGATATCTTTCTCTGTCTCTTTCCCATGCTGTCGATGACCTTGAGTCACCTGAAGAAGAGATCCTCGATCTGCAAAGATTTCTTGAAAAATACTGAACGGATATGTAGAAAGTTATGACCTGTTCTTATCATGTAAATCTTGCTTCAATATAATTATTGTCTTTTTACTCAATATATTAGGTATGTTCCCCAAATGGCAACATTGAACTATATACAGTAGTCAGTGCAGCCAGTGGATTCCTAAGTTAATAATACCTGAATCTTCAAATTAGACAGACAGATGGATGGGTGACAGATATGCTTACACTTATTCTTTTCCACTTATTCTTTAGAATATGAACCCATCAATGTTATGTATCTGGACCACACTGTCCCCTGGCCACAGATGCCTGCAGCAAAAAAGGGAGGTGCAAAACTCCCGGCTGCAAAGGCATCGTCAGCGAGAAGAACTGCTTCAACAGCTTTCACACTCAGTGACACATAAACCTGAAGTCAAAAATATGTTTTGTGCATGATTTTGCAGAAAATATGGGATTTCATTTTACATTTAGTCAAAAAGCCCGTACATGTATTTGTAAAAATGAATATCAATGAATTTCATGTATTCTGTTAGTTATTTCTAAAAAAGAAAAAAAAATTAAATGTTAATCTAAGTTCATTTTAAGTCATAAAACACTGTAACATCATCCCATGATGGCAGAATAATGTGTGCTATAGAGGGTCATCTATGTCTTTCGATTAATTAAAAACCATTTTGAAGTTTTCATGTGTAAGACTTTGATGGTGTTGAGAGAACAAGTAGCTGCTCTGGAGCCTTCGATCACATCACATGATCTTAATGAGCAGATTGATTTTACTCTGTTCCAGTGGTAGAAGAAGTACTCACATCCTTTAAGTTAAAGTACCAATACATCAATGTAAAATTACTTTGTTACAAGTAAAATCCTGTATCCAAAATCTCAAGTAAACATAAAGAAGTATTTCAGCAACATGGTCTTACAGTACATCAATAATATTAATACATCAATGCATAAGTAACATTTTCCTATGTTGCTGCATGGTCGAGGTGGAGCTACAGTTAGGTATAGTTTACTCCAGTGGTTCCAAACCTACAGCTTGGGCCTCCTCCAAAGGGTTAATATAAATCTGAGGGGTCATAAAATGATTAATGGGAGAGGAAAGAAGAAAAAACAAAGTTCTGCAACATAAATTTTGTATTACAAGTATTACATAACTTGACTTCTTTGGACCTTGAAAAGTTATCTAAATGAAACTTTAAAGTTGAGAGGGGAAATGTCTCTTTGCTGGAACTACTAACAACTCATAGACCTCTAAAATGTGAGAGGGGACACCGCTTTTTTTGTGGGAGAACACGAACCAAGAAGGTTAGGAACCACAGGCGTAATCTTTAGCAGTACATTATCATATGTTATTTTAATGTAAAATCTTCATTTGAATCTTAATCTATATTTTTCAGATGAATTCAATGGAGTAAATAGTACAATACTCCCTTGCCTATGACGTGTAGTGGAGTAAAAGAATGGGATAAAATCAAAATACTAAAGTAAGTAGTAGTAAAGTGCAAGTACCTCAGAATTGTACAATACTTAAAAATGTATTTCCACAACTTTCCAGTTCTCATGGAGTTTCATCTAAATTTCCATTTTTCTATATGGACCTCTCATCCATTTGGCTAAAAGCTGTAAGTCCTTTCTGTGAGTTATTTGAAATCATATTCATTGTGATCACCACGTCTTCCATTTATTCATTCTATTGAAAGCATCGGGCTACCATTTACAGAAACAGTATGTCTCCCGCTGCAACTCATGGGTAAACAGTTTCACAACAGAGAACATAAACTCAGAGGTCTGTAACAACGGAGTGAATCAAATTTGTGTAAATGTCAACTCTCTATTGTTGACCAACAATCGATAGACGCAGACATTTGAGGCATTTGGTCTTTTCAGGGTCTAAGTTTAATTCAATAATATTCACACTGAGTTCCTGAGCAATTGCTATTGATGGCTACTAAGAGCCTGACAATGAGCTTACACAAACTGTTCCGAAGATTTGTTGGTTCTGAAGTGCATCAAGTAACACTGTATTTATGGTTGTTCTTACTCTTTCAATACAATTTGATGCTGGATTTGATCTGAATCTTGAGGCGATTGTATAGTTGGTTTGTGTGTCAGCTTCCCTTTATATTTTGGCCACTTCTACACAATTTCCACAATACACTAAACGTATTCAGCAGTCAATGAATTTGAAGCTTTGGAAGGTTAAACTGAGAAAACACTCACATAATCTAAGTAACTCCAAGACTGAACAAACGCCATTTGATTTTTGATGAACGGTGATTAATAACGAAGATTACAAGGTTACTCTTTGTTTTGTTGTTATGTGGGAGGCTGAGTAGCAGGAGTCTCAAATGTCATTAGAAAAGGTGTGGGTTTGTGTGTTTTCAGATATGAAGATCAGAGCATATTTTTTTTAAATCCAAATAACACTACATCTTTCCTGCAGTAACAGAAGCAGTATTAGCCGGTTCATAAGCAGTTTGTATCCTAGAAGCCTCATCTCATTTAGCCAATAACACAGCTGTTTGTTCATTTTTCAACTGTCCTGGCCTTCCTCTGCTGGGTCACATAACATCACATGGGCAGTAATGTCCTAGTTGACAGGTGCATTACCCAGAAGTCCCCTCTAACCTTGTTTTGTGCCTGTGTGTCCCCTCGGTGATGTATGTGTTGAGGCAAAAATATGTATGTGTCGCTAAGCTCCCAGCTGTGTGGATGGCCCTCAGCCCTTTAGCACCGTGACTTCTGCAGCTTACAACAATCACCCTCTTCACATAACAATAATTAGAGAGGGGACAGGATGTCATGTCACTCTGCCCACGCTGTAGAGTCTCTGCTGTCTGCAGCACCAACAAGCTGTGTCCAGACACTCCGAAGTCTCACACATGGGAGCTGATACTCTGTTCCATCTGCTGGAAACAAAAAGTGTGAATAAGAAGACACATTTGGCATTAAAATGGATGATCTCTTAAGAACAAAGGTCAAATTTGAAAACAACTGAACTAGACTGTTGAAAGTTCTGACAAGTTTCTTCCTCTCATTGTCAAGAAAAGCTATGTGCCAGATGCAATTATACCCCATATTTGCAATTATGATGCAGCACTTTGTGATCACCCATATCAACTCACATAATGCTTGTAAATGGTAGAAGGTTGTGTCCTCAGTAATAACTCTGGAAATCTTTGAAAATATATTTGAACAGTAGATTTAATAAACAAATGTTAACTTTCGTGTTTTCCTTCACATATTCAAGAAAAAAAAAACTCAATTCAGTTGGTGGCTCATTAAAAAATTCTTCTGGGGAAACTTGGACTTCAAGGAACTATAAGGTGAATTGTGACTTCACACTTGAAAAGGCGTAGAAATCAGCAAAAACACTAACCCTGCTGGTTTTGAAATGCCAGCATGTAATTTGAGATCTGAGTTGGACATGTCATGCTGTAACATCTAAGCTGTTGTTTCCTCTCCAGCACACTTTGCGGTGTATGGCCTTAAAACTTCCATCAGGTGCAGGCTGACCCATGTGGTTAGACAGTTGGTGTAGCTGACAGTGACTGGGACCTATGCCACGATGATCCCTGCTCTGAGATAACTTCTGTCTTACCTCTAACCCCCTGACACATCAACAGGAAGACATTCACTTGTTAATCCCATCTGTGGCCGCAGATGCATGAACATATGACCAAAAACTGATGCTTACAGACAGAGCTCTTCTATTATATAGAAGTATATTATGGTATAGAGTAATTCCAGTAAAATGTATGCTATAGATTCACATATATTAACATATGTGGCGTTTGCCAGTTTGAGATATTTCTAATCAATATGTATATTTTTTAACATCTTTCATCTTTTACCTCATAACACACACAAAAAAGCCTTGAAAACCAAAAAACATGACAGAAAGCAACAGCAACAAATTAATATTTGCATTTGTGTTTAGAATGCAGCACATCTCCATGCAGGTCAGGCTCAGCCAGATGCTCATGAATACAGTTGTAACTTGGAGACTTGCATGGGAAGTTATGTGTTGTGAAGTTTTGGAAAGCTCAAGGTCACTTCGTGTTTATTTGCACTTGGTCACATACTGGCTGTCAAGCCACTGGCTACTTTGCTGACCCCTCTATTCTGGCTGTGGCATACTAACATGACAGTTACTGTATTTCATTGTGTATTCATTTAAATCATCATTTTGTTCTTCAACTCCCAGGGCTGTTGTTGTTAACTTCATACTTAACTCTCTTTGGATTGTTCACTAATTAGACAAGGGTACAGGCGCAATTAGGCAAGCAATAAAATCAATTAATGCCAACTAACCAATCATTAATCTTTATAGACTACAAAACACTCATGCTGCCTCTTCAGTCCCTCAAACAACTGTAATCTGTTATGGAAAAAACAAAGGCAGACGATCTCAGTGCTCCTCTAGCTGGCAGAAACAAATGAACACAAACTGAAATGTATATTCTTCAGTGGCTAAAACAAAAGAGAGGAATTTAGGAGAGAGAAGAGGCACTGTAAAGATCGTAGGTAAAGAAGATAGGGTCTACTTTCAACACAGTGGAAATGCAAAGCATGAGAGTAGGTAAGAAATAGATGTCTTTGTGGATGCATAGTAATTAGGACTGATATTTTTCAAAGCCGTAATTAGTCTGTGTCCATTCTCACTTGCTTGTCCTCCCTCTCTTTCTCCATGTTCAGCAAAAAAAAAAACACTCAGTAAAAGAGAGGAGGATGGCAACCAAAAATAACACAACTTCTTGTGATCATTAAAATGAGAAAGTGGAGGAACAGCTGCTTACAACAAAATAAACACATTAACATCAATGCTCCACAGTGTGCAATCACAGAGGCCTGAAGAGACAGCTGTCCGCCTTTAATTACAATGACGCTCATCTTCTCTTTCACTCTTTTTCAGTGTTCGCACAAGTTTCTGGACTTTTATTGTTATTACTTAGATCTTTTTGCATCATAATTTTTTCCCCCTGTGTTGCTACACATAATGCATGCAGGAGCAGTTTGCTCAGTGTGGGGCAGTTCAGGCAAATGACCTCATGTTAGGAGATAATGTTAGTAGAGAATAGTTTAACATTTTGGGAAATGCACTGACTATTTTTCTTGTAATGTGTTAGATAAGGTGATCAATACCACTCTCATAGCTGTTTGAGGAAGCTATGGGAGCTACAGCAAGCAGCCACTTAGTTTAGCAGAAGGGAAACCAGGGGAATCAGCCAGCAGTCTGTCCGAAGGCAACAAAATTCACATACCAGTACCTTAAAGCTCAGTAATTTACTACTTTTTATGTTTTTGTTTCATACATACAAAAATTAAAGATTAAAAATGGCAAGTTGAGGATGTGGAACTATTCGTTTTAAGTAGAACTGAAGACAGAGACAGTAGAGAAACCAAGACGCTTCATTTCTGATTATTTCCTGTATCTGTGTCACGTGGGTTTCTCCACCTCCCCGCCCCTTTAGGAGACCAGAGGCAGGTCTGAGTCTATTCATTCCAATGGCCGAAGAGAATGAGATCACAGATTATGACAGATTCTTTTGCTCCATAGTCACCGAAATAAATACTGGATCCATTTTTCACAAGCCACACATCTTCAGAACATTCTGACATCAAAATTACATTTTTCAGATCAACAGATCAGGAGAAAATTAACTTTATTGAAGACCTGCCTCTGTCTCAGAGCCATACTCTCGCCAGATCTGTAAACTGTCGACATCTTTTGCCAACCAATAACCAGATGTTAAGATGGACCAGAGTTATTTTTGGATTGACTTACTTATACATGAAACCATGGATTAAATTTTAAAACTTAAATAAACGTGTTTCATTGCTTAACAACTGCTAAAATAGAGTATTGGCTTATTAAACTGACTTTGCACTGGGCTGATCAGGTGTCGTTAGTAGATAAAAACAGTGGCAAAAAGGCGCAAATTTGCATTTGCAATTTGTATCGTCTATTGTTGTATTCTTTTGGCAGGGATAAGTCATACATCAGTTAGTGTTAAAAATGCCAAAGCTTTGTGCAGCAATAGGCTGTAATAACAAGAAAAAAGTATCTGTCTTTTCTTTCCCATAGGATGCAGAGAGTTGAGTCTAGACAGGGATAGATTTTAATATTAGCTACTGTCACATTTCATGCCAGGTGCCTTGGCTTGAGGGAGGGGTTGGGGGACAACGCTCATTTAGGAGAACGGAACTGTGTCCCATTTCATACCACTGGTGCTGCCTGTAATGCAGCATCTTCTGTACAGAGGATCTTTGCTGAAGATTAAGGATAAAATAAAATAACAGGTTTTTAACACTTTAAAACACACTTTAAGATATTCTAAATAACTTAGGCTATGTATTATCCATATTTTATTCCCCATCACCAAATACATACAAGCACAATTTTCTACCAACACTTTCTCAAAAGAGCACATTAGCATAATACCCAACATTTCTCTTTGACCTCTTCTTTACACCAAAATGTTTGGCTTAGATTTATTTTTTAAAGAATTGTTATATTGTGAAACATCCTGTACCCTTTTCTCTTTCAAAATACACTCTCTCCTCCATACACAGGTTGGCTGATTAACACAGGAAAAGCAGATTTAACAAGTTTAACAAGTTTCCCTGGGGTCTCAAGGCAAACAATTGTGCTTTTGCACAGCATATTGTTCCTGGTGAAAATACAGCCAAACGATGAACAGAGAGAATGACAAATGAGGAAGAGGCCTGTGTTTTACAGGAATGATGCTTAATTACATTCAAAGCTGCCATTTAGGGTCCATTGTCCTGCCTGAATGTTGGCAGACCTCAGCACAATGTGTTGACTGTATCCTTCCTTTCTCTTTCTTGATTTGTTTTTCTTCCCCCATTTTAGGGTTACACAGCATAACCATTCTGAACCCTTTATAATTTCCCCAGTAATCAGTCTGTTCTTTTTTTTTTTTTTTTGCGGCAAAGCTTTAATCAAACATCTCACAGCCTCTACCAGCCAGAAATCTGTTATTCTGACTAAAACACAAAAAAGCATGCAATTACTCCCAGAGGACCTGTCCCTCCTCTCCGCTACAGCTGCAGAAAAGAGGGCACTACTCCAAACACATCCTCCTCCTTCTCTCCTCTTTCCTTTCTACTGTGTGTTGGAAAATAAGACCACCCAGCCCAAACCATAATGACAGAGAATATAAAGATGTGTTTTGTAATGTAGGAACACTCAGTAGAACAGTAGGTTATATTCTCTTTTTCTGTGGAAACATCACCTTATGATAAATAATGAGGATTTATCCTATAATTGCACATGCCATGTAAAAAGGTTTACATTTAAGGTTTATAACCTAAATTTAACTTATGGTGCCCTTTTTATTTGAAATATAATTAAATGCCAGAGAGAACAAAAGTAACGTAAGGAAAGTGATGTGCCTTTATTCCTTCTTCATTTCCAGAAAATCTCTTATGGCAGGGTACAGTGTGTGGGGAAGAGAGGGAGAGAGAGAGTGCGAGAGAGACAGAGAGAGAGAGAGAGACAGAGAGAGAGAGAGAGAGAGAGAGCGCGAGAGAGACAGAGAGAGAGAGAGACAGAGAGAGAGAGAGAGACAGAGAGAGAGAGAGAGAGAGCTGTATGCATGCAAAACTAATTATTTTGTAAACTGAGTAGACATGTTTATTGCTCTGCCATCCCAACATACCCCATTCAATAAACATGATCTATTGGATGGATAACCGTGACCACCTACAGTAACTTCAACTCAACACGTGAAAAGCTGCTTTAATGCAACTATACTGGCAAGACAGTGTCTGACCTAAATTGCTCTCTCCTAAAACATGTCCCCATTTCTTCCAACATCAAATACAATGGGAAACACAGTGAGGCGTTCAACTGGCCCAGACAGTAAAACAACAAAGAAGATAGAAAATCTCCTTGCTTGCAAAATTAAAACTTCTTTTAAGCACTCACAGAGCCAAAGGCAAACTTACATGGAGGCAGGCAAATTATTTAGCATAGATCATTGCTCTCAGTGCAAGACAGGGAGCACTAAACTAGCCTCTCTATACATTCTCTCGTGCTTTGAGCAACCTAGTGTTGATATGTGTGCTTCTGACTTTTTACAATTATGTGGCTCTACCTCAGACAGATGACAAACAAAATGATCATTATTAATCAGGTTCTGTTTGTGCAAAATGTGCATGTTTTGCCAAATCATATTTAGAAAGACTGTTGCCTTGGCGCACAGCTTCCTTTTTGCTATTAAAAACATTTTTAAAAATTGAGCTATTTTCCAAGCAATCATGTAACAGCTTTTACATTACAAATCCAATTTGGCGTTATTTTGCTTGCTGGTCCCATGATGAAGACAAAAAAAGAAAAAAAAGAAAAAGATTTGCAGCATTAAAAGCATTATGTGTATGTAAATCAGAGCCATATCATACAGTACTGTGCAACCACCCTTAGCACAGATCCTCCTCGGTACACTTTCACAGTTTTTCAATGCATTTGGCAGGCAGGTTGTTCCAAGCATCTTGGAGAACTTGCCACAGATCTTCTGTGGATTTAGGCTGTCTTGGTGTCTTCTTTCTCTTTATGTAATCCCAGACTGACTCCATGATATTGAGATCACTCTGTGGAGGAAAGGCAATCTGTTGCAGGGGCTTGCTTGTTTTTCTTGTTGCTGAAGATAGATCTTTATGACTGGCTGTTTGGGGTCATTGTCATTCTGCAGAATGACATTGGGACTAATCGGAAGCCTCCCTATCGAATGATGACTATGAATTTAAATATTTTAAATGCCTAAAACGTTTGCACAGTACTGTATATACATGTAGAAAATAGATTATATTATGATGCCTTGACTGTAATCACGGCAAATGCGTAATTATAAACTAGCAAACGTGTATAGAGTAAATTAAATTATATTTTTAATTGTCTAAGGCGCAATCCCACACCTATTTACCATTTTATAGCGTTAGGATTATACAGTGGGGATAAAAGTACCCTGGAGTTTGGTGTTTAAGTGTCTCGTTGACGTTTTAAACTACAGACTATATTTTCAACGTGCTGCTTGTGAACACACCCCTGCCATGCTCGCTCAGCGGCAGATTTGGATTGGCCACACTGCTGGCTGAGGAAAATGGGAGACGACTTGGGCGACGAGTGGTGGCAACACGAGGGTAATTCATTTACTCCCTTTACTGTCGTATCTTGTAATTGTAGAGAGACTTGTGGTCCGGCAGGTTTGCCTGTAGCCCAGCTAGTGGATTCTTAACGTTAGCTTGTAGCTGTCGCGAGCAGTGTCGGTTGGTTATAGCTAACTGTAAGCTAACGTTTACTAGCCGGCAGTGGCTACTGAGTTGGCGTTAAGTTTACTTTATAAGAGCACAAGTGTAGAAACACAAAGTACCAGTAAGCGTGTGTATAGCTTACCTCTGACTTGCTGGCAGGGAAAGTTGGCATTTATTGCACATGTTGTCACGAGCAGAATGTGTGTAAACACGTGTGTGTGTTTGTGGGGGGTCATTGGGAAGTAAGTAGGCTACATGAACTTTTCTCTAACGTCGCCTGTCCAGCCACGTACCTTCCACTGAACCTCACAGTGAACTAGCTGTCTCCCACGTCTAAACTTTCTGCATTTATCCTGTTCATCTTGCTTTTCCCACCCTCATCTCCATACGTCAACACAGGAAGTTCCCTGCGGCTATTCCGTGCATAGCATCATGCTCTCATGCATACCAATAGAGGGCACTCATGTACTTTAAGGGGTATTGACCCGATTGTGATGAACAGCGAATTTTTATTATCAAGAGGTATTAAAATGAAACGTCTTTATTAAGGTTATTAAGACATATTATTTCGCTCTCTCTCTCTCTCTCTCTCTCTCACTCTCACTAACACTCACTTACACACACGCACACACGCTCATGCCTAAACGGTACACATCTAGTTCAGTATTTGTGCACATGAGGTCCATCTTGTGAAAAGTGGATGCTGCAGTTACAATTGAATTGTATTACATTATAGGTGGACAGGACAGGTCTTACTATTATTTTGACCACCTCACTTACTTGAGAGTAAGCTAAGTAAGAGAAGCACCCCTCAGTTGAATCAACACCTTTGATTCAACTTTTATAAAAACTGAACATTATAACATTAGTTTAAGCTTGATTTTACCTAATAAACTTCCAACTGAGTCTATATGTAGCAACTGTATGAAGAGAAAAGTGATACAAAGTCATACAGCCTGGTAAAAGGAATATGAACAACAGAATATGTTTAATAGTCATTTTTTTATTTTTTGCATTTATCCTTATTGGCCCCAATTAAACTAAGCCATACTTGTAATAATATTCCAGTCCTGTTTTCAACCAAACTCCAATGTGGAACAATTTACCATGCCCTTTTTTTGTGAATTTCAGAAGTACCAACTTCTTACTTGTTAAATAAATGGTCTATGAGCTGTTTACCCTTACAGGTGGGCAGCAGCATTAAATTTACACATTTTTGATTGGTGTGTGGCCTGACTTTCTTTTCATACAGGAGAACGAAGCTTTGGTAAAATATTTCCACTTAATGCTCTGAAAACATGTATTTTTTTATTTGCTAGTACTTGTTCATGTTTTTGTTGCTGTATCCTCCTGATACTGGCTATGAATTATCTACATAAAAATCAGATTTCTTCCATTTACTTTGCATTTTTTCATCATGAAAGTTTTTATTTTGTATCCTCTAGCTGCAGTGCTAAGCATGATGTAGTTGTGGACATGTTGTGCATTCTCAGGTCAGTGTTTTCCCTGTATGCACTGTGGGAGGTTTTCTGTTTTTCTGTCCTGTATTGAGAACTATGTTGCTTCTTCTGTTTGTGGCATATCCTTTGGTCTTGGGAATCTTTGTTGGCTTCTGCAGCGACCCCAGAGGAATCTGATTGGAGAAAAGAGGCATAACTATCAGTTAGGCAGCGTTCAACAGATGTTCACTCCTGGACATTTTTTTTTCTTTTGTTGAAGCATTTGTTGTTTGTGTAAAGCTGTTGAAGTGTTGCACTTTTGAAAGAAGAACATATGGCTTGTTTCCATACGCCTGGTACAGTGTGTTTTAGCCATGTCATAGTGTAATGAGCCATGATCATGTGCATCTTTATTGCTGATATCACAGTCCATATTGGCAGCAGGGCTGACTTGTGATGATTGCTCTCTGCATCAGCAGGGGTATTCCATTATCAATGGGCCAATAGATTGGGCATTAGGGCTGGAAAAAAATGTAACTTCCAGAATAATCCTGATTTTTACTTGAACGATGCAATATCAAATGGTACAATTCCAAGATCAATCTTTGCATGTGCACCTTCTCAGTACTTGAAACTGATTCAGTTTGGGCTGGATGCTGTGTTATTTGTCTACTTTGTGGAAATTGAGTTATTACAGCTTGCACAAAAAGGTTACTTTAAGTTAAATAATAACATGGATTATAGCTGGTTACATAAGTTGCCTTGAGTCATGGCAGTTTTGTAAACTGCGACATGAATAGCTACAGTCTATACAGACCCACTGCAGATCACATCCATGAGAGGGATAGACTGGAAAAAAAGACTTTGCGCATTGATCTGAGCTCTGTTTGTGTTTGTTGAAGAGATAATATCTCTGGCTACGATATGTGAGCCTGTGGAAGTTGACTGAACAGTGTGTCCCTGCTGGGGAGCTAACACTATAGCTAGCAGCTGTCTGCAGTGATCAGGCTGCTGTCTCGTCAACACAAACAGTGCAGATGAATTAGTGAGCAGACTCTCACTTTCTGCCCTGTCTGTGATAATTAAAGTGGATGTGATGTACTTAGTTGAAACATATGCCTGACAGTCCACACATAGCTTCATGGAATAGAATTTATTTTTCAAAATATGCATAATGCTGACATCCTTGCAACTGATGCAAGTTTTTTTTTTTTTTTTTTTTTTATTATTGTTGCTCAACTGTTTTGTACATGTGGCCCAAAAAATATTAATGTGTCATTTTGCATTTGCCAAGGAAAATGAATCCTCAGTCCACAGTTTTACAATCAGTAATTAATAATTTATAATAATAATTGTTTACAACTTAGAAAATTTAAAATCTGTGAAGCACTTGGTGCAACATTGGTGTTTATCTGATGTAACTGAATCATCAAGAATCAAATAGAAAACAGAAAAAAGAAATAGAAATAAAAGATCTGATTCTTGACTTTGTGAATCAAACTCAAATCAGGAGATCAGTGTTGATATCCTGTGCTATTAGGGATACACACAGATAACCAGTTAATGTAAGCATGTTCTTATTTTTTGAAGGTGGCCCCATCGTAAAACTGTAATTAAAAGCAACATGCATCCATAACTAACTGGGTCGCTGCACATGTTGTGCTATGTAGAAGGAATGTTTTTACTGCAACATGTTAGACTCAAGCTTTTATGAGATTACTTATATAAACCCATTTACTTTTTATATCGATAGATTTGTGCAGCTGTTTCTCTCTCTATGTTGGCCCCTTTACCCTGACTGACATCCCATCCTTACTCGCATTTGTATGACAGAGACACTTGACAGAAAAGGCTGTGAGGCTGACTGAAAACTGACACAACAGAAAAGGAGGGGCTGACGTCTATTAGATAAAGCATGGGATTGCCTTTGAAGTTTTAAGAATGAAGCAGATAGTTGTGAGAAGCTGTATGACGTTCATGGTGATGTGTCTTGTGGCTAAATGCTCACACTAATGAGAGAGATTCTCATGAGAGCCTCAGTCATGCTGCAGTCTGCGCCAGACTGTCATCAAATGCATCCTCTGGTTTCCACCTTGCCAACCGGTGATGTCAGAGTAGTTAATGCTTCTCCATGTTTGTCATCATATAACTGCTATGTTGTCTCTCTGCCAGCCTTTCCTTATGGTATCCCCCTATACTGTCAGCTAGTTTCTTATTCAGATGGAAACTTGTCACAACTTTGGCAGTAAGAATTTTTTCAACCAAATATCTTGTGGTGTTGACCTTTAAAAAGTTGATATGATGCATGTTGTGTTTACTTAAAACTATGAATGCTCTGATACTAGTCTTCAACTTATTTAAACAAATGGGCTGACCTAAATACAGAATATAAATTTGCTCCTTTTGTTTATCCTTGTTTTGTCATTTTAGAAGTTGGACACACTGAGACTATATATTTCTTCAAAATAAATTGTCTATACTGCTCCTCGTTAGTGTGCTCGCCTTTAGTGATGCACACTCATATTTTTGTTTACAAATATAATAGAAAATAAATAGACATAACAAATCATTTTTGAAACTGTGTCCTTCTTACCTTTAACATTCTGGATAGGACTCTGTCTCCAAATGCCTTACATAGTAGTTTGGACAAGTGAAGGTTAAAGAGATGTTTTTGCAACAAGTCATAAAAATGGTCTGTTGTTTCACATGTATTTTACAGGAAGGATAATCTAGTAAAGGAAACAGGAAGTGTTCATAAAGTCAGCCTTACAGCATAACCATTTGTGACTTTACCTGATGTAAAATGAGTCTGAAACAAACTGTATGATTTATCTTTGCATAGGGAGGTTTGGCTGGCAGGAGATGACGTGCTGAATGCTTTGCCTGCTGAGGCAGCATGAGTGGCTAACAAAAAACTGACCAGCTCGCATTGTTACTTTAAGGGTTATTTTTTATATATTAAAAGCAGAAAAGCTGCGGAAATGTGTTTAATGTATTTATGTAAAAGTTGAAAAAAGGATTTAATTGTATATTGTTTGTCAATTTCAAGTTAGTTAAGCTCATTACAGTTTAAGTATAGAATTTATACTCAGAATGGCAAAAACTTTTGGTAGTTCATTCACCATAAAACCTGAACAGCCTTAACACCTCTTGGTGTTCAAGGTTTTATTGTGGCAGCAGAACAACATAAGCTTAGTATTCCAGTGCATATTTGCTGAGGGTTACACACACACACACACACACACACACACACACACACACACACACACACACACACACACACACACACACACACACGCACACTGAGAGAAAGAGAGTGTGTTGTAAGGAATTTTGATGTGGTTGAGATAGTAGACGACTAATTTTTGATGACTAATTTTTTTCAAACTCAGAGTTTGTCTATTAATAACCAAAAATCATTCTTGATTGAAACTATTTTGTATTTATTTGGTTAGCAACCTGTAGCTCTGTTGATGCCATATCCATCTCAAAGATATTCAAGGTGAACAAGTAAAAACAACACAAACACTTTTAATAAACAGAAAAAATAAACATAAATGAAACACAAAATTATGAAAAGCACATCCCACATTTGATTGCGGTGATATCTCCCCTCTCATACAGGTAGTAGACACACACGTCATACAAACAACAAACAAAGGGTTGTTAAAGTCAGTAAGCCTAGGTACACATTAATTAGATAGAGTAAGTTTTACAAATGCTCTTGTAGGACTAAAACCACAAAGCATTTATATGGTCATTGTTACCAAATACAACAAATTCTGGGTTATTATTAGAGGAAGTGTGTTGTTCTAGTTAACTAGTCCAGGAATGTGACTGAAAACATAATACTGTATGTTCAGAATCTATGTATCTTCACCTAATCACAAAGGCCACTTACTGTAATATTTGAAGAGTGTGAGGCTGGAGAGGTAGCAGGGGATATAGTGATGCTACTTGTAATCTTGCCAGCACCTTTGACATGACAGCCATTGGCGAGCACTTGAGTCCTTTGCTCATGTCGAAGATAGTATGGTCCAACAGGCTGGGGGAGGCTGTGGGTCAGGCCGTTCAGAGACTGGATGTACGGGCTCCCCAGATGGATATGGATCTTGTTATCCTCTGTGGTGATGATACTGGGACTTGTGTCGGTACTGCTGGACTTCTGATGTTGCCAACTGTTCTGCCACTCTGGAGTCTTGCAGAAAGAAGCCTGGTTTGCAGCATCTACTGGCTCTGGAGAGCAGGTCCTAACTGTTACAATCTGAATTGGGGAGTTGCTGTGGTCGGGTGTCACAGAGCGTGATGAATTTGGGCTTAACATCCGATTGATGGTTGTACCCTGAAGCGGGGAGATGGTGCGATCAGGGCTTGACGGGGGGGTCTTAGTACTAACTGCAGGTAGACCTGAGTTCTGGATGATGGTAATTCTCTGCTTGGGTGAGGCTCCACTCGTTGGAATGACAGCTGTGCTGGTGTAGGATGTTGCTGTGTCTCCAGTGGGGCTGCTGATCTCAAGTGTGGCTGTGTTTAGTATATGATGCGGTGTTACTTTGATGTGCAAGGGCTGCCCTGGTGTGTGTGTTAACATCATCACCTCTCCATTAACCGTTTGGTGCATATCTATGCCATTCCCTGAATGGCTGCTGTACTGGCTTACGTTGTTATTTGCGCTGTTCAAGCTGTTGAGGTTGTTGACAAGAGAGCTTCTTCTGTTTATGACTTGTCCATTGTGGTTTGGGTCCTTGTCATCATTTTCTTCATCTATTGTCTCGTTGTGCTCACTGTAGTCAGGGGGCAGGCTGTCTTCTGGCTCAGTTTGCACCTCTTTGGTGGTCTGATGGAGATCTGAAAAGTGTTGTCTGTTAGCACCATGGGTCAGATTCTTGATTTGTCTGTATCTGTCTAGCTCACTACTTAGTTCCTTCATCTCTCTGGCCAGCTCTCTGTTCCTGGCTTCTTGTTGGGTCAATTTCCTCTGCAGTGAGGAGTGATCCGTCTGCACCCTGCAGATGGATTCCTCGGTCCCCATCAGCTTCTGCAGTTTCTCCTTCAGGGTATCTACTTCTCTGGCCAACAGTCTGGACTTAACCTGCTCCTTCTGAAGACGACAAAGGAGAAGGTGTTCCTGATTGACCTCCTGCTTCTCGGCCTGCTCGTATCTGGAAAGCTCCCTCTTTGCCACCTCTAGTTCATCTGTTAGAGCCCTGGACCTCTTTTGTTCATCCTTGAACCTCTTCTCCAGGGACTCAAAGTCCTCTTCTACCTTCAACAGTTCTCCCTCCAATACCTCCTTGTCCTGGAGTCTCTTTCGCAGCCTGTCTAGCTCCTGGGTCAGTTCTTTGACTTTGTTGTCCTCTGTTTGGCAGTGATGGTTAGTGTTGTTTTGGACAGAGCTGTGTGTGTACTTTTCCTCTTTTTCTTTCCTGTTTTCTAAGACCTGTAACCTTTTCTTCATGATAGTTATTTTATTCTGTAGCTCTCCGTTCCTCCCCTCTTCTGTTTGCAGTCTGTGTTGGAGCTCATCTTTTTCCCTTGCTATGCTCTTAAACCTTTCCTCTAAATCCGCTTGAGATCGCAGTGCCTGCTGCCTCTCCTCTCTCAGTCTTTCTGTCATTGTTGCCAAATTGCTTTGCTCATTTCTTTTGCCCTCCTTCCTGTTGAGTTTTTCCTCAGCCTGCCTCAGCCTCTCAGTCATGGTCTTTCTGTCCTCCACCAAAGCTACAGTCAGTGACCTGAGCTTTGCCAGGTCCTGTTTAATCGTCGCTTCACTCTTTTCCATTTGGCCCTCTGCAGCTTCTAGCTGTCTCACCCTGACTTTCATAGTGTCAAGCTCACCCAACAGCATCTTGCTCACCTCTCTCTCTCGCTCCAAGCTGCACTTCAGAGTACTACAGTCCTGTTTGCTCTTAACTAAAGCCTCCTCTATCCTGTCCAATTCACTGATTCTGCCACTGAGGCTATCCACCTCAACCTTCAGGCTACGGCAGTGGCTGATCTCCCTCGCTAGTCTGCGGTCCAGGTCTCGACACTGGTCCCCGATGCGTATCAGCTCCTCATCCTTCCCCTCCATTTCCACCACCCTTCTCCTCAATACCTCCACCTCTGACAGAAGACTCAGGGCTGTCATGGTGTTCTGGTTTTGGTTGGAGATGGAAACTTGGTTGTGGTGCTCCACCTCCAGATACAGGGATTCAAGCTCCTCCTCCTTTGCACTGGAGTAAGTAGCTCCGACGTCCTGCTTGATGTGGTCAGTGATGGCGGTCAGTTCTTTGACACTACGCCTCTGTTCCTCCACCAGCTCAGTCAGACTTTGTTGCTCCTTTACAACTAGCAGGGCGAAAGCTTTCAGCTTGGTCAGCTCCTCTTTTAGAGCTGATACTTCTCTTTCATCTATCTTCTCCTTTATTTCCTGGTATTCTTTTTCCTTAACAATCAGGAGTTTGAGTCTGTGAAGAAAAACAAATGACGCTGATGTCAAACAGAATCTTGTGGTCTGGTTTTATTGTGCAATTTACTCTGATTTCAACCTCCAAGGACCCTTTCTAGTGTTTATGCTTAACCTCTTTGTCGCAGCTTTTAAACACAAATAACTCCTAAGTTGTGTATTTCCAGCATAAACATTTGTTCTCATATTCAGAAGAATTTAAATCATAATTGAATTTAGCAAAGCCAGGATTATTTTTTTTCTCTCTTTTCCATGTATCTGTGTGTGTACATGCCTAACTTGTGTCTGTGCCTACCTGTAAACTCTAAAACATGTAGATATGTCCATGTATTTCCTTGTTGTTCTGCCTTTCTCTAGGCAGGGGTCTGTAGGATGTTTTGACTAGCATGGCAGATGGTCCCTTGGCAGGGAGCGTTTGTTAATTAAGAAGTTCCTCTACTCTTGAGTACCCTCAACGTTGCACCCAATCACCCTCCCTCTGTGCGCCTCGAATGCTATACCCCCATTTCCAGCTACAAGAGGCAAGACCCCCCCGTTCCATAAGTAATTACAGACTGGCTACAATTACCCAGTGCTGTCACTCCTCACATTCCCACAGACACATACCAGCAATGTATAAATGCACATTGTACACAGTTATGTCATGTGTTACTGCAAGAGAGGGACACTTGAAAGTGATCTCTCCCCCCTGCATTTTTACTATTTAGAATCCATCATATAATTTTTCAGACTGTTTGCTGCAAGTGCCAATATTTAGGTCTACTGTTTATGTTCAAAGTCCACACATGATGTTTGTCTTATAGACACATGCTGAAGGAGTTTTTGGATTTTTTTTTTTTTTACATTTTACAAGTGATATGTGGAGACTTGCTATTATTTTGTGGATGAGAAATATGACCTTGCACATTGTGTTTAAGGTTTTTAAGTGAATGGGGACTTGAAATTTAACATTTAGAGCATCTGTACTTTTTATATTAAAATACATGTCAACCTTCAGCCAGGGGTTAAATTAGCAAAGATTTGATATTCTGAATGGAATGGATGACAGGTCTGGAAAATGATAGTATATTGCTCTAATGCATAGATCAATAGCCTACACTACTTAATGTCATGATTTGTTTTCATATTCATAAGTAATGTCTTGTCAATAATGTCTCTCAAAATGCAAGAATTGCAAAGACTAAAATTAATTAGGAATTAAAGTTTCAGAGTGAGACTTAAGTTAATGTCTTTAAATATACAACCTGGATACCTTTTTGAAGTGTGTTTTTCTTTATCTAACAGCAACTTGGCATTACAAGATGATCTATCTATCTAATCTATGCAGAAGTGGTTACTTTATCCATAACAGCTCATCCTGGAGTTACAAAGCAAGTTTTCTTTGTGGCAAATGTTTCTAAACACACATTTGTTTCCTTCCGATGTTCCTACCTGTGCTGTGCTGTTGGCCTCCTGTCCTTTAAAATCCTCAGAGAATAAATTGTCTCTAGTCTTTCACCTCTCCCTTTCCCGGAGATCCCAGTGATGTGGACATTCCATCCGGAAAACCAAACATTATGAGAAGTGCTCTGCACACGGAGAGTCTCACTCGCAGTCAGTGGCGCCCATTACATCATCAGCAAGTCCTTATATGGGACTGTACAGGCTCCACACTGTGTGTGTGTGTGTGTGTGTGTGTGTGTGTGTGTGTGTGTGTGTGTGTGTGTGTGTGTGTGTGTGTGTGTGTGTGTGTGTGTGTGTGTGTTTTTACTGGAGTTCAGCCCATTCCAGATGAGGTCATTGTGTAGCCATGCCAAAGAGGCTAATGGGAAGGACAGAGTGTGTGTGTGTGTGTGAAGAAAACTAAAGCTTCAATCACAATTCAAACTCGAAAGGCTAACACTCTGCCTGTAGGATTAGCCTGAGCAAACATGTTGACTATGCTTCTAACTTAGCATGCCCTGCTCATCTAGCATGCAAACTTTTTGTGTGTGAGTGTGTGTCTGTGATGTTCACATATGTTTTAAGAAGAGACATGTTTTGTGAGTTGTCGCTGCTTTGCCTGGGGCCTGATAACCTGACTGGGAGATGACATCATCAGTTCATCGGCTCACAATTACATCCATATGTCTCTTTCTCTTTCTCTCTCTCCTACCCACATGCGTTCTCTTTCTTGTTCTCTTTCTGTCACTTAGTTCCTCAAACTATCCTTCTGCTTCACGTTATGGATTTATGGATATTTTTTTTCTTTTGCAAGTGCAATTTCTACCTTTCTTGTTGCATCAATTTCTTTTGTATCCCCGTGTTCTTTTGTGGCATTACTCAAATAAATCTATGTGTTCAGTGGAGCAAGGAGGAATGACAGATAATACTCTCATTATTCTCACTGATAGATTTGTCTGTCACAATAAGAATGACAAAAGTCATAAGGGAAAAATAAATGATATTTTAGCTTGCTATATGATAGGACTACCAGTACTGCAGGACAAAACAAACATACAGGTCAGCGTGTGATATGTGTTCCCCTCGGGGAGCACTTACTAGCACTATGTCTCCTAGTTCCAGCTTCCACTGTGAAATATGCAGCGGGTGGTATTTCTTTCTGTCAAACAAACCCATCTAGTCCCCAATTAAAAGGAGAACTATTTCCCCTGTGTCTTGTTGTCATCACACAAGAATTTGCAGAACAGCCTACAAGACACACTTACACTTCACTTTTTAGACATTTATGTTCACAAGCGTCAATATATAAAGTTACTGTCTACGCCAGTTACGCAAGTTAATTATGTCGGGCCTGTATTCTGCGCCTTTTTGGCATTCTCTTTAATCCGTTAATTGATTCAGCACAGAACTGGCTGCCTGTTTCAAAGTCAGAGATTACTGTTTGATAACATTTCATCTCAATGGTTTGTGATGGCGAGTTCTTGATGTTGAATACACTTGTTAATTATGGTAAGGCTGTTGTTGGCGAAAGTTATGTTTTCTTTTATAGATATTCTGATTCAACTTCTGCAGGCTGTAATTTGTGGTGCTATTGAATTTTATTGCATTATATTCAGCAGAGTTTCTAATATTTTGTCTCACCATATGAAATAAAGTGTAACCTTTTTATGAATGTAGGATTCATGCAAGGCTGTTGTATGAGGCTGTATAAGTTTTAGCTAGGTGTACCCAATAAAATGGCAACCGAGTGTCTAATCTGCAGTATACAACCATCTGGAGTTATGTTACTATTCCTCCCCTAAGTCAAGAAGTCGAATCTCATCTGGTGACTCAGTAGTCTTTAGGGGTAAATAACACAACACAAACAGTAATTTAATTAAAGCATTAGATGAAAATGGCCACTTCAGGCACACACCAGATGTTGTTGAGGTGTTGTTTATTGCCTTGTACTTGGAGTGCCAGTTTATTCTACTTTTATTTTCATTTTTGTTCTTTTGTGAACTTTTAGTGTGAAATGGAAGTGGAACATGAAAATGCAGAAAGTTAGCACCTCAGTTCCATTGCATTGCTAAACACAATTTCTAGTCAAAACTGACTGACAAAACAAAAGATAGTCTGTGATACTAGAAATTGAAAACAAGTGATTGAAACATTTCCTAGTCAACTATTTTTTATATATTTGTATATATATATATATATGTGTGTGTGTGTTTAGTGAGAGAGACCCATGTTAGTTATGCAATATCTTAAATATTAAGAAATTGTTCTTCTCCCAAACCACTTGCAAATTGATGAAAAGCTGCCGATCTTATTAGTAAACTGCAAATCGGAGGAGGGTGTGGTTAATAAAACAACCTGCTTGATTATTCTGTCTTGACCCTCAAGACTCTTTTGTAGGGAAAACTCTCAGTAAGATGAGAAATTTCTCTTGTTGTGGGATGTGGGAGAAAAATCCTCCTCATTCCTTGCAATTCCTATCCACGGGACCAACTCCCAAACCAGAGTTCATGAGGTCCCTTAGAGGAGGGGCTGGCATCTGCACCGCTTGTCCTCAATTACAAGCATGATCCAATCCCTCAAAGGCATTTCCAAGAAAACCCTCAAACATTGCCGATATGTAATATTCCCCTTATATGAGAGGAGCAATCTCTCTTCTGTTGTCATAGCTCCTATTTTCAACCAGGGGTATAATTTAAAGATATTGAGGTTTTTTTTTTTAGCTGCTGCCTTTGACAAATACTCTACTTGTACTAAACACTGCTCTATAGGGTCATAAAAAGGCATAGTGAAGATACAAAAAAAGAAAGCAGCTGCTTAGGCTATCTGTTCTGGCTTTCTTCTTATTTATCAGCACGTTTAATAAAACTGAAGGAATGACTAAACTGACCTCATATACTCAGTATAGCTAATAAATGGGCCCAACAGCTTGCAATCAGCACTGAAGTTCTGGTCTGAAGTGATGCACTGCCAGACTCCTATGTTAATTTATGGAGATCTTCCTCTGACACATTATTGGCTGAGCGGGCAGATGGCGGATATGTTTGAGAGTGAGGGATGGACAGAACAGCTGTGGGTTTCCGCTACTGCACAGCCAAGTTTACTTTGTCCTTTTTCTTTGAGCAAAGTCTACAAAATGTTT
Organism: Seriola dumerili; assembly: GCF_002260705.1. Classification (NCBI taxonomy): domain Eukaryota; kingdom Metazoa; phylum Chordata; class Actinopteri; order Carangiformes; family Carangidae; genus Seriola; species Seriola dumerili. The sequence goes on from NW_019174307.1 coordinate 16,200,488, forward strand.
CCTCCACCGTGTTTCACCAAGCCGGAGAGTTTTTTGTTTGTCATGAAATTATGTACAGATATTCATGGTCTGCAGAGGATAAACTCTAATGATGTTGGTAATCCCCTGACTTTTCCTCCAGCCCCTCCATGAGGTCAGCATTTGTGGTTTTGAGTGAAATATCTCTATATTAGATGGATTGCCACAAAATTTGGAACAGATATTAATTTCCCCCTTCAGGATGAATTTTAATGACTTTGGTGATCCCTTGACTTTTCATTTAGAACTATCATCAGGTCACAATTTAAATTTGTCCAGTACTGTGGTTTGTGACCAAATGCCTGCAGACCTAATGACATCAGCTTCAGGTGTCCTTGTGTTTAGTGCTAATTGGCACTAATATTTGAAACTAAAATGGTAAATGCAGTAAACATGACTCTAGCAATTCGTGTCAGTGTTGCTGTGCCCAGGTACAGCATCACAGAGATGTTAGCATGGCTGTGGATACTTAGTCTTGTAAAGTAATCTTCTGTAGATCATGTGTATTCCTTTCTCCTACATCTGTAGCATTTATTGATGATGTACTTATGACAAGGCCACATCAGTTGGGGAGTGAAAACATTATGGAGTTTGAAAGTGGTTTGCGGGTGTAGTATAGAGTCTGTGAAGTGTTTGTGATTCAGAACACAAGTGGACAAATGAGAGCACTGATGTCTTTTGTAGGTTGAACATGTGTGTGCGGTTAATGCTGAGATGCTGTCAGCCCAGTGACAGACCATAGGAAACACATGCAGGCATAGAGCATGTTCAGATAGCTGAGGTTGGAACAGTCAGATTGCTGCATTGTGATGTGCAGATGTAATCATCCTCTGACACGCAACAGGGATCATACTATGGCATAAAGTGATTATGTGCCGTGACTGGAATTTACCGAATAGTTCACAGCTAAAACGGGTCATCTGCTCTGCACATGGCACCTTGTGGAGTTTCTTTTTCAGGGAAATAAAAAAGAGTGGTGTTGATTTTAAGTGGCTCTCTTGACTCAGAGCACACGCTTTGAAAAGCAGCAGCAAGGGAGGTTGAAAGATAGTTGAAGAGGATTTGGAGTAGGAGTGGAAATTCTTTCAGTTAAATATTTAGGCTACTGCAGAGCAAGATGTAAGAAGGAGAGGATGGCGAGGGAGATGAAAGGGACAGGCGTATCACCATGTGCCTTGTGTTGTTTACCCTGTGGATAAATGCAAGCATTGACTCAGCTCAAACCTATTTGCACCAAGCTCAAGGAAGTGCAGTTGGGAATGCAAAGAAGGGGAATATGAAGTATTTTTCAAGTGTGCCTCAGAACAAATATAAATATATACTGGCAAGGGAGCATTGCTGTGTGGATTGATTCTGCATGTGCAATGAGGATTAGATCATTTATTGGCCAACGATACATCCCCGAATGTCGGGGATAGAATTTATAATATAGAATTTAGTTTGTGATGAAGTTACACCATTGGTTGGCTGAGTTTTGACTTCCTATTGGTCATTGCTCTTTCAAAATGATTTGGCATTAACATTTTCTCTTACGTCATGAGGGGCGTTTACAACTGACCCAAAGCAGTTTTCACTTTCAGACCCCTTTCAGCAACCAGTGACAAGTCTCGTGACTTTTTGGAAAAACCTTAGCTTCTTTCCATAGAAGAAAGTTGCCAGTATTGCCCTGTGAGCGAGAGGCACAACTCTCTCTGTCTACTGTGTGAGAGACAAAATAAGTATGAATATTCTGTTGCTTCAAATTCTCTCTCTGAATGATAATTTCATGAGTAGATATAGCTAAAATCACAGCACAGCTGTTATATTAAACTCATGTTTATGGTGATTTTGTCAGATAATGTCATGGCTATAAATCTGGATTTTAGCAGCTTGAAAATGGTTTGGAAATGACTGCTGGTTAAAATGTAGTCTTAATGTGCCACTATTTCTGTTCTGTTGTCTGACGACAGAAACAGAAAAACATGTTAATCAGAACAGCTTTATTGTATATGTGAACACAGAGTAGGAGAGAAGCAAACAGATAAAGGTCCGAAACCAGCTGACACCAAGCAGAATGCAAATACAAGGCTATTATATTATGAATATGCTTATTAGCATATTGCATCATCAAACGACAATTAGAAGCTTTTCCAGTTGGTTTTAGCTACTTTCCAGTAGTAGTTGTTTACAGCAGTTCTACAACATGCCCTCAATTTTGCACATTGACCACACGGTCCAGCCCTATGCCAACCTAGTTTTAAGGGAAATGGTAGAAATGCGACTAAAAATTATTTTCATTATCAATTATTCTGCCGATTATATTCCAATAATGTGACCAATAAAATGTCAGGAAATAATAAAAAGGCCCATAAAATTTTTCTCAAACCCAATGTGATCAGGTTGATTGATTGATTTATCCCTTAAAATTTAGAAGTGGATCCTCCTAGATAATGTTTGGTATTTTTGCTTGAAAAATCACAATTAATCAATTATGAAAATAGCTGTTGAGTAATTTTCCGTCAATCAACTAATCAATTAATTGACTAATTACTGAAAACAAGTGTTTCAGCCCTGTTAGTCCACACTTACGTTAATGTGAAAAATTAAAGTGTGATGTTTCAAAAGCGTGTTCTTAAAGGGAATTCACAAAGGAGGGCAGGCAAGGAGATGAAAATCCTCTGTGTTTTAGCAGTCAGGAATGTATGAGCCACACAGGGTTCACACAGCACCACAGACATGCTGTCTACTCATGTATTAATCATCATTAGGCCAAGATGAACCACAAAGCCTTTATGTGTGCATGTTTAGGCTTTCCACATTGTATTTGAATAGACAGAATTCTAGTAAACTTAATCACTCTGCTGGCATGACTATTTTTGGTTTTTAATTGTGTGTGTGCCTGTGGTGGATCAGTAAAGCGTTTTCACTTTGGCACACAGATGCAGACAACTAGTCTCCTCCCAAGGCTGCAAGCCCAGTATGGGTCCAGTCTCTATACAGCTAGATTACAGAGTGGACTCTGGTGGTACATGAGCCGAGAAAACCCGGGACTTCAGAACAACAGCCCTGTTGTGGGCCTCAAATTGCATAGGAGAATCAGGGGCCACCTTCATGTCAGACCTAGCTATACCCACAGGCCACATCTAAATGTGCTCTCTATTTGGGAACCACCAGCAAACCCTCAGCCCATTTACTTAGTTTAGAAGAAGGCTTCGTCCTTTGCTGTGTGGTATTGTTGAAGAGTGCCAATTTAGACTGTACATGTAATTGCATGTGAGTGCATGTTTATGTGTTTACAAGGGAGAGTGAACAGAGCCAGGCTGGCCGCAAGGTTTAACCAAGTCCAGGATGTAATGGACTGTGTCTGAGTGGAGTAAGTCTAAGAACAGTCTTGAGGTCACATACACTGTCTCGCAGAAATGCAGCAGTCAACAGTGCCTTTGCTCTGTCACTCAGCCATGAAGAGCATTACAGACGAACATAGACTAAAAGAATCTAAGCCTGCACAAGTGTACGTCAGAGAGCTCAGATCTGGCTTGTTGCAGTGCTGAAATACTTTAATCCCTTAGCCTCTTCTACACTAGCCGTAAATCCTCATCTCTTTTACATCATGAGGGATTCTGAAAGGCATAGGTGGATATTCTAGCTTCAATGCAGGCTACCAATTTAGTGGGAACTATAAAATATCAGTGTTGGTTTTTCTTAGGCATTCAGCCTCTGGGGTTTGGTGCACCAACCTTTCTCTGTCCTGCTCCAGTAGAGTGGTAAGGCAGTTGCTCTTGTGAATAAAAGCCCTGTGGCTCCTCTCTTGCTCCTCTAGCCTGTGTAGGGTGCTGCTGTGAAAGCCGGACACCTCTACAAGCCGTTCCAGCATCCGTTTGGATGAGCACTTATGGACCTCCACCACGTGGTTAAGCTGAGGGGAAAAAGGGGAAGCAAAACAGGGGGCTGTGAAGAAGATGTCAGTGTACCTTGACTAGAGGAAAGGTTCCTCAGGGTGAGAAAGAAGTGCCTACATAGTATGTCAATGTGAGAAGTAAAGTGCCACTGGAATACATAATGAAAAAAATAAGTGCCATAATAAATACATACATGAACCAATACGTACATTTTGAAATAATCTTTTAGCTGTCAGTCAAAACAAGTGAGACTGGGTAATTGAACATCATCAGCCTGAATTTAGTAAGGTTAAGTTTGTTGCCTGTAGAGTAAATTAATTTAAAATGGATATGCAAGTGTCATTAATATATACATAGTATTGGCAATAAAACAGATATTTCAGCATCCTGGGCCTTGAAAATAATAATACAACAGAGATATATTTTATTGAATTGGTATGAGGTGATCCTTGGGACACAAATTTCACTACAAGCTGAATTCAAAAGTTGCAGCCCTGATCTTTATAGCTGTTTATTGTAGCATTTATTTATTTATTTATTTATTTCATTACTTACTTCATAGCCATATTTATTAGCACGCATATTTATTTATTTCAATCTGAATGAAACGGCATTCTGTAGTTTTAAGAATGGAGGGAACTCTGTTGTTTGAACATCAACACAAACTGAAGCCTAGACAGATGTGGATCACTTTCCCACGGTCAGTGACAGTGACAGTTGCCAGTAACTACACACTCTCTCTCCCCCTTTCTGTACCTGCATAATGTCGGCCATTGACGACTCGGTGAGTGAAGTCTGTCTCGCCCTAGCACCACCTCTCCTGTTCTTCAGACCGCCACTGCATAACCTCATTATATTCTGTGTTGTGATTAAATCTCAGATGCTTAACAAGGTTTGTGGTGTTGCCACAGTACCTCACAGTCCTCCCACACACATCACACGCACAGCATTGTTGCTGTTCTGAGAGCTGAATAGGTTCCACACGACACCACATTTACAGTCAGCCTTCATCAATGTCAACACTCAGTTCAATGGCTTATGTATTTACAGAGCCATAGTTCACATATGACTATAACAAACGGAAGGAGAAGTAGTTCCTATCAATGTGGGTATTATTTAGACTAGAACCTGGTTATAGCGTAACTACTTTCTACTGTGTCCCTGTTGGTGATAAATGCACATTTACCCTAAATTACCAAGTTTAAATATCGATCTTTTAAAATGAGAATCGATCCTAGAACCTAGTATCCTAGTTTTTCTGCTAAGCTTTTCAAGATTTAAGACTTTCACCTCAATTCAATTGGCATAGATGATATTTCATTAAAACAAGGTTGTGGTTAAACACCATACCATATTCTCCTTAAGAAATAATCATTACAAAAACTGACAGTGAGGTCTGTAGATTAGTGTAAAACAAGAAAAAATAGTGCTGTAGTTGACAAATGCATTATCATCGCTGCAGAATAGATCCAGCGCATGTTAACACCTGTAGTGCAAAAGAACACATTTGTGCAATGATGCAGGAGTAATAGATGCTCTTTTGTCAGACAGTAATGCATTCATCTCATTAAATTTGATTATCTGCTCCATATGGTGTCTGGTTTCTTACTATTGGCTGTTGGTACCTTAGCAATTGGTTTTTCGTACACATCCTCCAGGTGGTCCTGCTGGGCCTGGAGGGAGTCTCTCTGCAGGGCACGGAGCACCCTCTCCAGTCCACTGAAACCATAGTGGGCCCCCAGTAGAACCGAGTCTGTTGTCTCTGATTTCAACACAGTGATTACCTCATCTCGGGCCTAGCATGACAAACAGTAGTAGAAAGTAGAAAATTTGCTTTACTTTAAATATATTATGGTAGCTGCTGTTAGAGTCACAATGTCAGTTTTTGCAGTTTATATGACTTTCAAGTTTCACATGAGGTGAGTTCAACTACAGAATGAATGTGTTTGTGAAAACCAATCATCCTACCTGTAGTTCTCCCTCCAGGATACTGAGCAGAAACAACAGGTCATCACGGGACAGGTCTTCTCTTGTGTGTCTGCCCTCCCACCTCTCCCTCTTGTCTTGCATGTTGTCCCTCTGGATAGGAGACTGAGAAATGACTGGAGGTGGCACTTGAACATTGAACAGCTTCTGATCAAAGAGGTTAAACAAGGTCATGTACTGTGTTCTTACAGTACAAATGGTTATTCTGTGGTTTAATAAGCGACCGTCTGATGCAGATTATATAAGCCTTTCTGGGCTAATCCAAAGTCAGAAGGCCTCTTGTCATAACACTTAGTGTTAGTGAAACAGATAAGTGTGTGCCTGGCATTACTTTGTGTAAGGCTTATGTCATCTCATAGTCTTAGCACAGTTACAGCAATCACTGTCAGCATTGCAGACAAAAGTACTAAAGGTTGCCAAAAAGTAGGATGTTGATTACTGACCACATAAGGGCTAAATACGTGTGGGCGGGATGTGAAGCAAATCACATCAGCTAAACAGTGTTAGCTAGCCAGCTCTCTCTGACTTGATGTTTGCAACCCAGATTTAGAGAGAGAAAGCAAGCAGGTTTGTATTAGTGAAAGATGATGTCATTTCTCTGTTCTTCAGCTCTGCTTCTCTAGTCCAAAAGCTCACAGAAGCCAGGAACCACCTCTTATTCCCTAGTTGTTGGTCAAGTTTCTTTGGAAGTTTCTAAAGGCCCTTGTGTTTTCCTGTCTTGTGAAAATTGAGAAAAGCAATTAGGTGAAAATTATTAAAACATCCAGAGGTTGTGTTTTTAGTGCAGTTGTTTAGGACTGCGATTAAGACCTCAGACCTTTTTACTGCTGCTTGTTAGACTTTCTGTATCTGAAAAGGAAAGCTTGTCTCCCTCTCTATCATCAGGGCCTGAGAGCAACCTTGAGACTCTGTAAAGAAGATGAACACTGGTACATAAAGGACAAACATTGTGCAAGAAAAACAGACCAAACAGAAAGGAAGCCCTTTAGCTGATTCAGACTGCAGCCAGTAACATCTCTTAGATATTGAATCCTTGTGAGAGTGTTGGTTTACTTAACTGGATGGCGTCTGCATAGAGCTATTTTTTCTCTTGGCCTCTGTGTGGAAAGAAAAAAGTGTGACGTTCTCAAACTCCCTCCCTTCCTCTTAATACCAGCTCGTTATCAATCAGGAAGACAGATGAAGCTGCCTTGGCTGTCCTTGTGTTCCTTTGACCCACATGTTTGCAGCGACAGGAAAGGATGATGGAGGCTCTTAACGCAATTGCGAAGGAGTTTTCATTAGGTCCCTTTTAAACTATCAAGACTTACTGCACTCAGGACTCGTATTCTAAAACCGAGTTCCCACAACATAGAGAACACACTAATAAATTATATGAACACAAGCTGTTCTGTTATTTTCGTATTCTTTGTCGAGAGGCCCAGATTCAAACATAGGGAATGGTTGAGGATTTGAACTAAAGACAACCTTCATCAGTCAGCTTGAATAGGTTTAGCCCGAGGTTGGTACAGATCAAGATGAAGACATGCAATTGAGCTGTGAGATGGTGATCTTTGGCACATATTTTCTGTGGTGGCCTGGGGTCTGTTTTCCTTGGACAGAGTACGTATATTCTGTATGTCTTTACTCTGCCCATTCGACGGTGCTGTTAATGTGAGCAGTCAGGCCAAGACACGTGCCGCTGTTTCCTTGCCCTTGGCCTTCAATTGACTAATGTTGATGGGGTCTGACCACCTCGCAATTCTCTCTCTCTCTCTCTCTCTCTCTCTCTCTCTCACACACACACACACACACACACACACACAAACACACACACACACACACACGACATGACTCAGACTGTGTTCTTTCTTTGGTGAGCTCACAGTGTCTAGACAAACACATGCAAATGTATACTGATGTCTAAGCCCACTCCCACACAATGCCAGGCATGTGAAAATACCTCTTAAATTCTGGCTCTGAGCCAGACTCAGCCTTAATAGTGGTTGCCAGGGTTGCCCCACAGAGGACTGTCCACTGGCAGGCACGCTGGCTGCAACACATGTGGCTGGCCGCCTCTGTTTATATGTCTGAACACCACCCAGGGCAGCATGCCTGCATCCCTCCTGTCTACTCAAAAGGGCACCGGCTGCCCTTGGAATAAACTATTAACACTTCCAAAAAATAATTTCACTCACTGCATGCTCTCCCAATCGAAAATCCAGTCTACGCATACACACAGATGGCATTGTAACAATAGAGTAAAAAATGGTAGTGGGAGTAGTTACACCTGTTGTTTCACTGTCAAACCAGCTCTGTAATCAGTTGAGGTTTGTCACCTTTATATGCAGATTTTATTAGAGCAGTGAGTGGGCTTGTCTGTACTTTTGTCAGATTGTCTCCAGCTCAGGGGTCTAAAAAAGGTATTTGAGATTTTACAATTTTTAGTTAATTTTTCTACATTAGATTTTGTCTCTTATTTATTCATGTAAAGGTACACTGTTGACCACTATTGGTATCATAGAACAGGGCTGCACTATATAACGTTTCAGCATCGTTACCGTGATGTGAGCATGCATAAAAGTCACATCACAGGACATGCAAGTCCATTAAGGCAAATGAACTCAAACATGTCATACTAAAATGTTTTCTCTGTTTCATACAAGAGGAAAACTTGCATGGTTCTCCTTTAATGTGACTACAAGAGCAGTATCTACTCCGATTTAAGGGTTGTTGGATACAGAAAGTTTGTTGTTAGTCAGTGACGATCAGGGTTTGCATGCACAGCGAACCCCCAATCACAATCATTCTTGATCAGTTTATCAAAGGCTAGCCCTCGACCACAACCTGAAAAGGGTTCAAAAGAAAGATTTGCTTGCAAAAATAGAGGCAATGCCAGTTGAATGGAATCATTCTGGCTACTGAAAGAAAGACAACAGACGAAAACAGGTATTCAAGTGATCTGTGTATCAGTATCAAATATCACGCAGTTCTACTGTAGATTGTTTTAAAGAGTGGAGTCTAGTCTATTAGTATCGCTCATGCACGCAGGTGTGCGAGCAGGTGATGAGACTTTGACTCTTGACAGTGGTTCAATGCTGTTGCGCTTATCGACAGTTTGTAGTGGTAGCATGCCAAGAAATGTAGGAAGACAAAGGGAGGGAAGACAAAGACTTGTAACAATATGAAACTGTGTGTTTTTTTCAAGGTTTAGCTCAGTATTACTGTTTCCTGCCTCAGCTGCAGGGAGAAAGCCTCTCTTCTCAATGAATACAATCTTAAGATGGATTTATACTCCCTCTGAACTACATATCAGATGGTCGGATAGTGTTGGACATATCCACCACGCACAGACACATGCACGCACGCACACACACTGTTGTCATTTGTTACATGGTAACTATTTGTGGCATTTGTAATGTAAACAACTCGGGTGTCTTCCTTGAGAGATTGTCTGAAAATATGTGGTGTTATCCTAGCGTTTGAACAAAGTCACGTCTCCTTCCTCTCTGTCATGGCTGGCCTTTCACTCTGTTGTCTAGTGTGGCTGATGGTAACAACTATAAACAAATTTGATGCATGTTTAAAGAAGTAGTTCTGAGAGACCATAAAATGACCCTTACGCTACTAAGCATATTAAGCAGTATGCAAGGTACAGGGGAGAGGAGAGGCAAAGGAGCATGGCTCAGCTTTGCAGTAAGTACAATGCTTTAAATGTATTGTCAGAAAAATCGCTGTATTTTTTTTTACCTGAATGTTTTCTCCCCCCACCTTAGGAGCAAACAACCTGGCTAGTGGCCCCCATGTAATTTATGTTTGTGACCCCTGCCCTAGCTATTCATTCCCAGCTGGCAGCTCATATCCACTTTATATCCACCTGTCATGGGAGGCTGGCTCAGTCTGTGCCCTGGAGTCATCTTCGGCCTCCAGTTTCCAGGGTCAAGTTGGCACAGCACTCTGTAATTCACATTCTGTATGGCTGATGTATGTTTTGGCAGGAGCACAGTACTGCAGGCATGGTCGCTAAGAGCGTTATAACAGAGAAATTATACAGTTAGCAAGCCAGCTAGAGAGAGCGGGAGATGTTGAACAGCCTATAAATTTATTTTGTCACCAGCAATGCCGCTGTTGTACTTTATGATTATGAGTGTGGTTAAACTGCACATTGCTAAATGATTGATGACTTTAGCATAAAAAGAGGGAGCATTAGATGAAACAACCACCTTCATTGCAAGTGTTATAATCACTGTCCCTAATGACTCTCTATGCTCTGTTTAAAGTGTTAGACTATTGAATTTTCATGGCATGGGATTTTACAATAGTTTAGAGCAGATTTTACTCCGTTTTGACTCTGTACCTTTACTCAGAGGCAACAGAATTGGTTTTAGGGGAGAAAAGGTGCACTGGTGCAACATAAACTATTTAGTTATACCATTATTATTGAATTCTAATGCACCCAAAAGATAAATTTGATATGATATTTAAATTCTTCTGCCTTATCTTGGACTGTAAATAGTTATTTTCTGCCTTAAACCTTGTTCCTTTTCATTATTTTGTGTGTGTTTTGTTTGATGGACAGGTTTGGCTTCCATTCCCCTTTTTATCGCCAATGATAAGTTTTCAGCATCAGATGTGACAGTGTTCCTGCCATCTGTGCTGCTTTAAGTGCCCAAGGCTTTCAGGACTACTGGATGTTGGGTTTGGGGTTGATGAAAGAGTGCAAACATTTTCTTATGATATAGATTCCTTTGAAGGCTTCACTTATAATCTGAACCTTTGGTTCCACTCGGAATTAAATATTTTCCCACTCACAAGATGTGTGAAGAAAGAGCACATTTTAGTGCAATCGTATGCTGCCACACAGCTGTCAGGCCGTAAGTGATCTTTGAAGTCTAGATTATGGTGGTTTTGGTTGGACTGCAAGTAAAATAAAACTATGAGAGTGAGCTAAAATGTTTTAACAGTATGATGTAATGCAGTACTGTGCTGTGGTTTTATATAACTGATATACATTAAAGTAAAATATCTAAGTTTTATTTCTGACAGCTGACATTAGACATTTTTATTATTGTTTTTTTTTAAATTTACTTTCCAAATTAATGTATTTTGTTATTTGTGTTGTATGGCTTAATTCTTGTAGGTGGTCTTTTCCAAATTGAGTTCATACATAAATCAAATGGTAACCATAGTTGTGGAAAGCAAAACAACAACCAACAAAGCAGCCTGTGATGTAATGAAGTATGGTCACATTGTTGTGTCCTGATGTGAACCGTGTCCTTAAGGAGTTATTTTTGTTCGCCAAGACTCTGTGGCAGGAGATTCCCCACTGAATAATTAGGATGTGAAATTCTACCGTTTACCGTTGATTTTATGTGCACTGGTGTCCGTGCATAGGCTTTCACTTTTCACACAAACACATGTAACCCTTCCTCTAACTCTGATGTCAGATGCTAGATTCCACGTGTGTTGCATCACAGTCTTGCATTGATGATTGATAGAGGATGAAAGATGAGAGTAGTGTTACTAATATCATCCATGTGATACTTACCACTGGGGGATTTAGAAAAGAGCAAGAGAGGAATAGATGCAAAGATTAGGATTAGGCCTGTACATAAAAAGAAAAGCAGGCAAGACACAGAGCTGTAATCTTAATATGGTGCCAAAACCTAATTATTTAAGATAAAGTTTGGCTTCATTAGTTTTAGTCAACAACAATACCCACATTACATAAGTTGCAGTATGCTGTCAAGGTGAGGAAAGGGTTTCCTCGTTTTGTCCTTGTGAAAGCTTAAAAGCTTTGTGTTATTTACATAACCTCGTATCTCTGATTAGCACCTCCTGTGCGACATCATCAGGAGCTCCTATCACACTCTGCCAGAAAGGATTGGCTTCACTTAAACACATGAATATCAGAGTGCGCCAGTATGAATTGAAGGCTTATACCACACAGATCAGTCAAAAGACCAAAAAATGACTGACCACTCCTATAATGATAATTTGTATAGTACTTTTCTTTGCCCTGACAGCAAAGGCCATGTCTCCTTTGGTTTTCAACCTAGACTTTACAATGGCCAGAAACGCACTACCAGGCGATTTCAAACTGCATCCTGGCTCATAGGGGAGAAATAGAAATATAGGGAGGGGTCAGCCCATGTCTGGCCTTAAAAGTAATTAAAAGCATCTTAAAATCAATCCCAAAATAAATGGGCAGAAAGTGCAAGGATGATAAAACGCATTTTGTGGACTGAGTTAGGAGCCAAGCTGCAGTATTTTGAACCAACTCTAGGAGGTGGATTGATTTCTGACTAAGACAGGTATAGAGGGAGTAGCAGGAGTCCAGGCGGGAGGAAATAAAAGCATGGATGACTTTCTCCAGATCTGTGGCTGAAATAAAAGACTAAACCTTGGCTACATTTCTCAAATGTTAAAAACATGACTGGACAACTTTCTCTACCTGGGGTTCAAAACCCAAGTCCTGATTAGAAATTACACCAAGATATTTTGGCTGAGGACTTTAACATGATTTGCTAGATCTTATGAGACTGAAATCCTCAGAGGAAGTTGTTAGAGGTCAGGTCATAGATAATTGAATAAACCAGACACAGAGGAGGATCAGCTTAGACATGGCGATGCTTACACAGACCCACACATATCAGATATGCATGCACAAATTCAAGGTCTCTTTTTATTATTCAGCCAAGAGTTACAGTCATGCAAAACAGTTGATGGGAAAATTGAAACGGAGACCACTGGTCTACACTGTCCTTGAATCAGATGTAGTTTTACTTAGATGAACTTAAAGTCAACTAGAAATTCCTGGCTCAAAACCAAAACCTGCATGCTGTTGAACACCTGTTGCATGTGAAGGTAATTACTAACAGATTCCGTGTGTAGCTGTTCCTGTCTGTGTTAAAACATACTAATTGATGTTAGTAGTTTTTGTGTGTTTGGTTTATTTATCCAGATTTCATAAGGTAATAGGGATTGAGTCTGTTTGTGTGTGTGTGTGTGTGTGTGTGTGTGTGTGTGTGTGTGTGTGTGTGTGTGTGTGTGTGTGTATGTACTGTGTGTGTGTGTGTGTACTGACTGTGTGTGTGTGTGTGTGTGTGTACTGTGTGTGTGTGTGTGTACTGTGTGTACTATCACAGGAGTTTCACAGCATGTCCTACTTTGTGTATCCAAAATATGGTTGTAAGAATCCTCAATAGGTGTTGGTCTTACTGTGAATCCAATACTCCTCCTGCTGGTGATACTCCATCCCTGCATTTTGTCTTGTCTAAGCTATGAGCATTATTGGCAAAAGGTTAGATATCCTAACAAACATAAGAGCAAGAAGTGCCAAACAACAGCTACCAAAAGTAAAAATGTTAAGACAATGGCCTGTATGGGCTGGATAAGTGTTGGAAAAGTGTTGGAAGCCAGCTGAATTTGTAACCAGAGGCTGATACTCTGCGCTCCCTTTACTCCAGTCATTCCACCATAGCCCGCTTGTTAATTTTGTGCATGCAGCCTAAGGTCCCCATTGATTTAACAATAACACATGCTCAAATTGCGGTTTAAAAGAAGCTGAAGGCCTCCAAAACCAATAACTGCTACACCCACTCACCCACCCACACCCCTCCCAAGATCAGCCAATAGTTCATGTCTTGAGATGAGTTATTGATTGTTGAAACAAGCGTATAGCATATTGTTTTTTTTTTTTTTTATAGAAGCACCAATGTAACAACAAAAATGCTACACAGTATCTTTGGGAGGGGAGGGGGCGTCCATTCCTGTATAAAACAGGACATGTTGGGTTTACAGGAGGATAAAAGGTGTAATTGGTTTGTCTTATTCCTCTGTACAGGCCAAAGTGGTATCTAGAATCAGACTAATAGTGTAAACTGCTGCGGTGATTAAGAGCTTTTCTGAGGTCACGGCCAACAATGTTTTCAGCAGATGTGTGGGCACGTCGCCAGTTTACGTAAGCGAGCACATCACCCTTAAAAACTAAGACCCAAATCTTGGTGCCTTTTGTGTGAAACCGAAAACATGCAACTGTTCAATCTTGGAACCAGTCAGTAGATCCTCATTACATCCAGTCTCTGCCATTGACCATCCATTAAAAGCAGTCACTTCTATTGATCAGCCATTAAAGATGACCAGGCAGCCCCATTTCCCTGCATGTGACTCCTCTCCACAGCCTTTGACTTTCATTGATCTCTGGTTATCTGAGCTGTAAGATCATTGCCTTGGATGTCTTTGAAAGGATACACTTTTCCTCCTCTAGCCTCCACCATCTGGCTCAACTGTGGCATGGAGAGTATTGGGGATAAGGTTTAGGGGAGTTGAAGATACTGACTGTCTCATCAGTCTTCTTTTAAGCTCTGGCATGTTTTGTTCTGGCATTGTGTGGGTCCACTTAGTGGGAATGACCACAGCAAATAAACAAGTTATACTGAGTGTAACACCACTATCCTGACATCATCAGGTTGCGAGTGGTCACTGAATTGTCTGATGAGTATGAAAATGGAGTGAATATTCTTCTATGGTCATCGCAGTCAGTATATCTCAACCTATTGAAAACCTATGTGAGATTTTAGACTGACATTATAGACAGCCCTACTGTCATTATAACATTAAATGAAGTTTTTGGAAAACTGGAGTTCATCCCTCCAGTGGATTTCCAGTCTATACAGAGGAGCGCTGAAGCTGTTTTGGTGGGCCAACACTTTACTAACATATTTGTCATTTGTCACACACATCCCTCAGAGCCACAAGCCCTTAACGGCTTGATTCGCTTACCATCAGATGTTTATGATGTGTGTCTCACGTTGTGCATTTTTTGAGGCTTTAATAAGTCAGGTGCTAATTACAGACAGATTGCATATGCAGATTGAAAGAATTTACATAAATTAGGCCCTCAGGACTCAGTAACTTTAGAACTTCCAAAATAAATGTTGCGTTTTGACAGCATTTACAAAGATGAAGGAAATCACAGCTAATTATTTGTCAATTACTCCTGATCTCTGAATGACTTCATTGTAGCTGTAGTGTTAGAAAACTGTCCTGAAACAAATAACTATAACTAAAATAATGATAACCTGTAATTGTATAGATATTTCACCCAAATTCTTCTTTACCTCTATTATCTAGCCAAGCATTTTGGTTTAATTTCGCCAGGTTTTGATCTGTCTCAAAATGTCTGCCTCCCCTCACAGCAGTAGAGAGAAAAGAAATGTCCTCCCAACATTAAAAAGTTATATTTAAAAAGTCCTTTAACAATATACAGTCCATGAGTGCAGATAGAGTGTTCATTAAGCTTTTAATTCTACCACATTAAATATTCCATTGTGATGTGGGTCAACCAACCCTTTACTGGCCATCTGCTCTCCTCTACATAGCAATTTCATGCATAAATTTTAAAGGCAGTATTGTGGCAAATGGGGAAACAAAGCCTCTGATGCTTTACAACCTTTGTCATTCTAAATTGTTGACACATATCTATGCACACAATGAATTATCCACATGGCCGATTTCCCCACGCAACACCAAATGAAAAAAATGCTGAATCAGCAACTCATCACCCTCAGAGTAATGCTGAGTGGTTCCTTGACCAGTGTTAGGGTTTCCTTTGTGCCACTGGTGAGATTGGAAATGTGTTTCAAGCCTAACGTCAGTGTGGCTGCCCTGTCAGCACCTTCCAGTCCTCTGAAGGTTTGGTATTTCACAGCTTATTGAGCACAGAACAGCAGAGGAAGGTGATTGCATTTTGTGTTGTCAATTCAAGCACATATAAATTGTGCCTGTGGTTGAGGTGAATCACATTAAAGGTGAATTAATTGTAACTGTCTTTATCCCTTTCATACTTAAATACTTAAAGATCAATAACATGCTATTTTAAAGTACCTTTTTCTTTAGTGAGTACAACTAAACAAAGCCAGATACAGCCAGTACTAGTCCCAATTGGGGGGGGGGGCACTTACCTGGTGTAGCACAGGTGGACTGCTCACTTGACTCTTCTTTGATAATGGTCTGTTCGTGAAATCCTCCTCACCTCTGTAATTAATCCTACTTCTTTCTGTCCTCTTCTCCTTGATCTTTGGCACCTGTTTATCCTCACTTTCCTTCCAACAGTCTAGAATAAAAAACGAGAAAGGGATGAGCAGAGGAAAGAGAGAGAGTGAGTGGTGAATGGTTGGTTTGACCCATCAATATTGGGGGTGGTCTTTCGGCAGAAGGAGTGTACGCCTGGACAGATGACTGTAACAAATAAGGATGAAGGTCTTGGAGTGAGGGATGAAGTGGAAAAGGGGAGTGGTCGTTCGTGATAGAAAGAAAAAGACCTGTGAGGGAGAATGTGAGAGTGGACAAAGATCGCCCATCTGTCATACTGTCTTGTCCCTAATGGCCTCAAGGAAGAAGAGACAACAGTTGAAGGGTGTTATAATAAGGATTGGATGAATCGATTGTGAGATGGGAAATCAGAGGACAAGGCAGAAAATCTGAGGTCAGGTGTTGGATGTTGTGTTCAAGTGTTTGTCATTGTTACACAGAGCTCTCCCAGACTAAATAGCTTCTTCTTTTTGTTGTTGCTTTAAGTATTGCTTCAGTTTAATAAACACTAGGAATGCTGCTTTATGCTGCAGGTGTTTACATGGAGTGTTGCATGGCTATATACATGAAGCATGGTTAGCCCCACTGTTAGTGTTGTATTCACATTGTTTAAAGTAGCTTAAAAGCTACTTTTGCAGTATTTGGAGCTGTTCTCGTTAACAAGTAAAACTACATGCAATACAACTGATTGATTGATAATTAATATTGGAATTTATTTAAATGTAACCGCTAGTGATGGTGGCTTGCAGCCATTTTGCCAACAGTTTGATTAGACGTTGGTGCTTCTTTTCACGGAGTGGGCGATATCGTTGCCAACTAACAATTATTTTCATTCTCTGTGGGTTATTTTGTCGATTAATCGACAAAAACAATGTTGTCTATAAAACAACAGAAATTTGTCAAAAATGTGCGTCACATTGTCCAATAGTCGACGGTGGACTGTTCTTTGATATTGAGGATTCACAGGAAGCACTACAAAGTAAAAGTACCAGTAATTTAAAAGTGCATATCCAGCAAGGACACTGCAATAAAAGCTGCAGAGTTCTTTCTGGCATCTGTTTTCAAAGCTAAAATATTTTGAACAAGCATGCGGATATACCAAGGGGTCTGAGCATGACATCATAGCATGAGACAAGAGGTATGCACTGAGAAGTGGTAGCAACAGAGAGGCTAAATATAACCAGATGCTTTGTTTGAGGTCTGCTTCATTGTTGTTATCTCAAGTTGCGTTTGTGTGTTTCTGCTTTTCTGTACTGATCGAAATGTGTACTGGAGAAACAGTCTGAGGCGTAATGTACAAATGCCAAACCTCTGGTACAGGGGTTAAACTGTGGAAACAGATTCTTATGCCATAAGTTTGTATTTCATGAGAAGTGTCTGTTTCCAAGATGGCATCATGGCTAGGCATGTCTGTTCATAGGAAAATCTGATTTCGGCTGATAGAAAATATATTCTTTGCTCTGAGTTGCCTCATCTTGACAGTTTCCTCATCTTGCACTACTCCCAGTTGCAAGTTAACCCCATAAATCCAGATACATGAAGGACATTTCTCCCTCTTTTTTCTCTTATTTTCCAGATGCATGTGAGTCAGAGGAGGAGACAGAACAAGAGAAACAGCCAACAGAAAAAACAAAGACGGAGACTAAACCAGAGAAGAGGAAGAGGATAACAGAGAAAACAGTTAAAGCCAAGAAGAAAAAGAGTGAACAGGTATTTCTATGTCGTACCTGCTTATCCAGTAGGCTTTTGTTGTCTATTTACAGTACCTACTGTTTTTTATTTGTATTTTAACATTGCATCTCTACTGTAATTGAATTCACTTTGACCATCCCCAAACGGTGTAAAAAACATGCCCAGGCAACACACCTGCAGTCATCAATGTGGTCGCAACCACATGCTTGACGTTTGTGTAGTGCATGTGCAAAAGCCAAGGGCGGGTGCTCAGTGCTCACACAGCGACAATACCATCATAGCTAAACCTCCCAAATCTCAGCCTGAGGAAGAATCACAAAGGCCATACTTAAGCAGTTATTGTATACAAAACCAAAGCTGACATTCCTTGCACTTTCACATAAATAGTGGAGTATTGTATGTATGACCTGTGAACAAGTAGCCACTTTTTGCAATAAACTCAACAGAGTGGTATCTTGTGACTTCTTTGTATTATATTTTGTTATAATTTCGTATCACATGTACATTGTCAATTTTATAATTTGTTAGTTTGAACTACTTTTTCTAAGTAGGTCTAGTTACTTTAACTACATTGCTGCCTAGGATAGCTTTGCTGTAGCTCAGCTTCTACCAGTGTAAAGTAGTTTCTCAAAACACTGCCCACAAATGAACAACAGGCTCAGACACTGATTTACTGAGACATATCTCACTTGCAGTTTGAAGCTTTTTCATTTACTAATTTATTTGACATCAGATGGAAAAAGGTTCTACGGTGTCTCAATTATACTTTTATTCAGAAAACATATTTTTTTCAAACCACTACTGAAATAAACAGGAGTTATGATGTTCGATTGAACACATTTCAGAAAATGCATCAAATTAAGAATGCCAAAAACTACTTTATAATTTTGTGCAACATGAAGGATAGGAAAATGAACTGGTGTTAAATATATGAATGTCATGCATTTGAATTGTGTGTGTTTTTGTGGTGAATCATTTGGTGTGGCATCTTGATGGATTTTGTATGCTTTGTAATACAATATATGATAGAATGAATTAAGAGATTTGATATACATCTAATGTATTATGTGGAAATAAAATTTGTACCTCTGAGAATTAAAATGCATTGAAACACTGATTTATATTTGTAATATATAAGTACTTTGCCTGAATTGTGTGTTCTGCCTGTTCTCTTTTCACAGACCGAGTGTGTAACTGCTCAAAAGAAAGAGACTGAGGATGAAAAGTCAACTAAACCCAAAAAAAAGAGGAAGGTGAGTGTGGCGACACCTGCTGTTGCAGAGAGAGACAAGAATTATTGCTTGTACTGTTGCTCAAAGCAACGGCAGTCACTGGGCTTTGTCTCTGAATGGTACATCAATATATTTTGTTTTTCAGAAAAAGAAGACAATTACAGAGGTCTTGGCCACCTCTGAACCAAAACCGGGCAGTCCGGCTGACCTGCAGAACCTGGTCACACAGTACTTCTCAGACAAGCGCTCTGTGATCGAGCAGGAGGAGCTGAAATTGCAGGGTGAGTCAGGGCAGCTCCCCTTTAACTTGAAAGTTCAGTCAATATCTGCTGATCTGTTGATTCACCAAGGTCACCGTCTGCCCCCCTGCCTCTTCCAGACTCCTGTTTCCTGTCCAGTAATGACCTGACGCACAGCCTCTCCTCTTATCTGAAACAGGGTGAGTGATGTTTCTTGACTTAGTTTGAATGAATCCTCTTATCATTCGTTGCTCCTAAACACGTGTGTTTCTTTTTCCTGTTCCCTTTAGTTTGTCCCAAGTGGGCAAAGATTCAAAAGCAGCATACAGGAAAGAGTTCGGTGGTTCTGCTCATCGTCTGTAGCTCTGCTCTCCGAACCATCGAGCTCATCAAGTAAGTGATACCAGTGGTGTTTGTTAAATTTTGTATGTTACAACTTCTTAATTAGACTTACATGAGAGCTGTTTGTTCTTGTCACTCTCAGGCAGTTGACCACGTTCAAGGGTGAAGCCAAAGCAGTAAAGCTATTTGCGAAACACATCAAGGTAATCTAGAGGACAGTTAGTCACCATGATGCGTGTGGCTTGTATGCAATAACTAGTTTCATCAGAACAGTTCTCTTTGAGTGTGTCTTTCAATCGTTACAGATAGAGGAGCAGGTGAAGCTGTTGCAGAAAGGTGTCACCCACATTGGAGTGGGGACTCCGGGCAGGATCAGTGCTCTTATTGAAAAAGGTAAGTGTGGCAGGATAGTCTCACTGTTTAACTTCAAAGCTTTAAAGCTTTCCTAATCTGTGGAAATTCTTTTTATTTTTTTTCCTAGAGGGTTTGAACTTGCAGGCACTGAAGTACGTGGTTCTGGACTGGAACTGGAGGGACCAGAAGCTCAGAAGGATGGTAGACATTCCTGAGGTGAGCTACTGCCCCCTGCTGGACTGAAAACATAATGACCAAACAAATCACACAACTTTTATGAAGTATTTGACAGTATCTAAATATATTTAAAGTCTTCCTACACTTAAAAATGTGTTTTTATTAGTATTACCATACGTATATGTTTGACCTTTACTGTGCAGAATATCTGCAGGTTTGTTTTCACATCTGCCGAAGGGGAAAAGTTTAATTGTGCTCACCTTTTAAAACTGAGTTTAAGGCATGTACATACAAGTAAAGATGAAACGATTAGTCAGTTATTAGTTGCTTGGCTGAAAATTAATGGATTGTGGATTGTAAATTGGACAAAAGAACCTATGGGAAGATGTAACCTTGTGTGCTAGGAAATTGTGATTGACATTTTATTGATTAAATGATTAATCAAGAATGAAAATAGTTTTTAGTTGCAGAGCTACATGCAGGTGTAGAGACACTGACTATTGTTTTTTTAATCTGTGTAGGAGGAGACATCTTGTGTTCAGAGGTTGAACTTTTAAAATAAAAAACATTTGCATATTCATAGACTCTCAATTTTTCAATTACAGAGAAGGTGTGATTTAACAAGGTAACTGAACTTTATTCAAAGCAGAGTATTTTATATGCCTTAAAACATGACTGGAGAGGATCTTCAAGTTTTCTTCCTAGCGACTGTATGTTACACATCATGTATGACTGTCTCTTTCAGATCAAACTGGACTTTATGAAGCTGCTGGAGAACGGTATCTTGAATGGCTGTAAAGACGACAAAGTCAAAATTGGACTCTTTTAAGTGTATGTTGTAAACCTGCTGATAATCCACATGAAGACCTGATGTTTAAGGCGATGTACTGATGGTCCCGACAACATGCCGAGCGGCCTCATCCTGTTTGTTTTCCCTTTGTGTCGGCGTGAAACCTGTGCTGTGCTTTTACTATTTTCAGAGGCCGTGTCAAATGTGTGGTGCTGTTTGTTCACTCTTGTTGTCCAACACAATGTCTCAGTGTGATGGATTGAATAAATGGACTCAGAATGAAACGGCATCCTTCTGTTTGTTTACTCTTGACCTTGGGAAGTCCCTCCTACTGCCAAAGTGAGATCATGTGTTTACTTGCCCACTAGGAAGCCCCATTTATCGTAACATCCTTTTGATAAAGCGTTTTAAAGCAGCACAAAGGCCAAGAACCAACATATTATATCCCTCAGCAAATTACAATAAAGATATAAAATACTCTACTTAGTCATTTTGATGTAAATAAACAGAAACCTGTGGGTTTGTAGGAAGGAAGAAGCAAAGAAGAGCAAAAAGTTATCACACAAAACAATATGGAAGTAACAGAAAACAGAAAGAGGTAGTTAGTAGAAGATTGTGGTTAATAAGTAACAGGCCACAACGGTCTCCCCCGCCCTGCAATGCCTGCTGGGAAAATCTCTTAGCAAGCAGAGTTGAGTGTGTGTGTGTGTGTGCACACGGAGATATCGCTGAAATAAAGAACAGGAAGAGAAGATAGCTGTGCCTTCTCATACACAGTTTTTGGCTCTTTCGCTGTGCAGCAAGTTCCTCTCCTGTCCACAACCGAAGGTCCCTCTCATGGGAAGAGTGAAGGGCAAGTCTGGGCCCTTGGCCCGGAGGCCAGACAACTCAGCTTTCAAACAGCAGAGGCTACCTGCGTGGTCTCCCATGCTGACAGCTAACACTGTGCTGCCTTTCTTCTACTTTATGGCTTTGATATGCATGCTGCTGGGAGTATGGCTGCTTCTCATGGTACAGAGCACACAGGAAATAAAGGTGAGTTTTTGTGCAAATTGTTCCAACTTGTAAAGTAGTTTTTTTCATATATGTGTAAATATTATATTAAAATACACATATTAAAATACACTTACACTTACACACATTATATGTGTGTAAGAGAGGCAGAGAGAGGAAGAGACCAAATGCCCTTGTGTGCAATAAAAAGGAGTGACACGGAGATGAAAGGTCCAGGGTTAGGTTTCGAATTAGGTAAACAGGAACAACTTGCTCACAGTTTACAATTAACATCATAATCTCCTTTCTTTTCAGCTGGACTACACAGATGCTTCGAACTGTAATATATGTTTTGAAAAGCGTAAAAATGTGAGCAACGCAGGAGAGAGCTGCAGCTGCAAAGTGGTGTTTTCTATTGAGAGACCATTCAAGGTAATTAACCTTTAAGTTTGACAATCATATCCAATCTTACTGAAGGACCAGTGTACAAGCTTTATGCACAAGTGTTCACCTGCATCACCAGGTCCTCATAAGTGGATGGAGTTTGCTCAGCTGTTGAAGCATGGTTGAATGCTTTGAAAAAGCTTTTAAATTGGCCTTCAATTGAGATTATGTTCTGAAACTACCATGGTGATGAATTAACTTCACTCAAATATATAATTATAATATACTCTAATATACATAGGGACTACAGTGAATCAAAGGCACAATTAAGCATTTCTGTTTGCACTCCTATGCTGATGATCTGTATCCTGGTGCTGTTCCAGGGAGACGTCTTTTTCTATTATGGCCTGAAAAACTTTCATCAGAACCTCCGTAGATACATGGACTCCAGAGATGATGGACAGATGGTTGGCAGGAAGAAAAACTTGAAGGTAGCTCCACAACATTGCCTGTTAATTCACCACAATAACATTGTTAACACTTCACTTAATGTTAGATTTAGTTGACATAAATTATTGCATCAAAAATCGTTTTTGTCTCTAGACAGAAAGCTAGTTTGAAATGGAAATTGTTCATATGCTGCTTTGTTTGCCTTTGGTGCAGTAGCGGTCAAATCATTTACTTCAGCTAAAGCAGCAAGACTACAATGTAAAAAAAACACCCTTTTACAAGTTAAAGTCCTCCATTCAAAGTCTTGCTCAAAGTGCATGAATACTGTTTAATTTATAATAAAAAATCATATTCATATGTTTTGCTTGTAAAGCCTGTTGTTGGAATACTTAAGTAACATAAACCTGTACTTAAACACTTAGCTACATCCCACCACTGCTTTCTTGCTTATTTCGAATTGTTAAATAATCTTCCTGGGTTTCTTCATTAACCTTGTTCCCTCACTAGAATCCCAGTTCATATTGTGAGCCGTTTACAAGAGACCAGAATGGATTGCCCATTGCTCCCTGTGGCGCTGTGGCCAATAGTATCTTCAATGGTAAACGCCATTGCTTACACACATGCCATCAATTGTCGTATCCCTCCTCCACCTTTCCTCTCACTGCACCGTTAACTCGCTTCTGTTCTCCCAGACTCCTTCACTCTGACCTATCATGAATCCAATCAAAATAAATTTCGGGTTCCTTTGTTACGGAGAGGCATCACCTGGTACACCGACAAAAATGTCAAATTTCGCAACCCCAGGATGGACAACTTGTCACTGGCTCAAGTGTTTGATGGTAAATAGAGATGTAAATTTGGTCAAACTCAATCTGTATTTCAGTTTCTGGTCAGTTCTCCAAGTATGTCAGATCTCCTTCAACGAGTCTGATTTTACTCCTCAGGCACAGCAAAGCCACTGTACTGGCACAAGCCAGTGTATGAGCTTGATCCCATCGACCCGACCAACAACGGCTTCATCAATGATGACCTGATCATATGGATGAGGGAGGCAGCCTTCCCCAACTTCAAGAAGCTCTATGGGGTTTTGCACCGAGCCAACGAGCCCTTCATTCAGGGGCTTCCAGCCGGGAGTTACAGCATCGACATATCCTACAGTATCCTTTCGCTGCTGTCAGGGATGGCTTTATGTGGTCCTATTGTGTGCACCTGTTTCCTTTGTCTTGGGGACTATTTTAAGACTACGAGCCAGCTATTTTCCATTGAGCATCCCTTTGTGATCACCTATTTTTGGCCTTGACCTTTGCCTTTCCAGACTTCCCTGTGCAGTACTTCCAAGGTAGGAAGGAAGTGGTGCTGACGACGCTGACCTGGTTTGGAGGTCAGAACCATTTCCTGCCCATTGCTTACCTAGTAACCAGCAGCCTGATCCTACTGATAGCTGTCATCCTCACGGTGGTCTGGTGTAAGTTCGGAAAGAATGGCAAGAACATGGAGGAATGAAGGGTAAGAGGTGCACTGGGACGCTGAGGAGTGAAAAAGAAAACTCACAAGCAGCTGAAAATTGATAATTGTTGTGCTGCTTAGGAGCTGCTTTAAACAGACATCAAATCCTAAATGACAAGAGCACTGATGTGAGCAAATGAAGGATAAGAATGGTTTTAAAAAAGAATGTTAATTTGGTGCAATACCATAACAGCATTTGCAGGAAAACCAATGAAGAATTTAGTTTGACATCTGGAAATGACTTTCCCAATCAGCTAAATGATCCACATGTGTGACGGCTTTTGTTGTGATGATGTTGTTCGGAACAACCACTTGTGAAAGCTGGGTGCCTTTTTACTTGATGAACTTTTGAATTTTTTGTAACACACACCATTTTGTTCATGCACTGTTAATATTTATTAAGATGATTATTATATACTTATTATAATTATTATATTAAGAATTAGTAAACTCCAGTCACTGTGGTGTTAAAGCTGCATTTCATGTCATTATGGCAAAGTGGAAAAGCTACACTTTAATTAGTGTGATGTAGAGTGGGCACCAGCCATTAGACAAACCCTGTAACGCTACTTCCTAATACTGAATAAAGGTTTTTAATTAAGGTTTAAGCATGAAGGTTAGCGAGTGCAGCTAATATTGCATCTATGTCAGTGTTACATGGTACAATAGGTGCTTAAAGAAATGCTTGTTTTTAGACTGCAGCCATGCTAGCAGCTCTGTGAGAGCACAGTGGAGCTTTGAGCTAAATGCTCAAAGTGGCAAAGCAAACATGCGGCTTTGCAGGTATGTTTACCATGTTCACCGTCTCACTTTAGTGTGTTGGCATGCTAAATATGCTAATTAGCACTCAACGCAAACTACAACTGAAGCTGATGGGAATGTAATTTAATCAGATATTCATACATAAACCAAACTATCACAGAACAATGATTTTATAAACCAAAACAATGATGCAGTTTAGATCTTTTTTTGTGTAAGTATGGCCATTGTTGATCAAGGGGGAAAAAAAGGTTTATTTAACTGTATTTGCAGTGTAATTGTGGAGTCTGTTTTGATGACAGCTGAAGATTTGAATAAAACATTTTCTTTTAAAAACTCTTTATTTCTCTATATACAATCAGTGAGAGCCACATAAACACAACCCCTCTGTGACCAGGGAGCACCAAAACTCTGCATATTGATCGCCTTGGTTATTGAGCATAATCAAAGCACGACTGGTGGCACAGCTGTGTGAACAACACCTTCCCTCAGGGTCGGGGGGCGGCTGCTGCTCTGTAAAAGGTATAAAGCAGCTTGTTCCATTTTTTTCTACCTACACTCCTGCCACGTTGTGTTTGGTCAGGTCAGTACCACAGGTGGACAGGAGAGGAATGCAGTCTACTGGTGCTACAGACAATGGCTGAACACATCCTACTACAGCTATAAGCCACATCATCACCAGTCCGTAAAACAAAAAACACACAGGACTGAATTATGGAATCAGCTTAGCACACATACAGATGTTGATGCACATAGTTACAAGGAAGGAACAAGTCACACCCAAATGGATTAGGACAGATCAAACACCCATTTCAACACGAGACAGTCACCATGATGCACAAATAAACAAACACAAGGGAGAATTATCAGCTGTAACAGATTTACCCATCTATCTCATCTCTCTGTACCTTTTCTCTGGAACATCCTCTAACTAGGTATTTAAAAATGCTTGTTCCTACGTTAAGACTGCTTTAATGTTTACTTGGCTAAACTTGCGATGTTGGCACAGGTTGTGAAAGTCGAATCTGCTGTGAATCAACATTGCATAAACATAGAAAAGGCAACATTTGGTCTCCAATACTACAAAAAAGTATTTTCGCTTTGGGGAGTATGTTGGATTTGATTCTCCCAATCGGCCTCTTCAGGTTAACATACAACATCTCTGACAAGTTTAAGAAAAAAAAAAAAAAAAAATGCACCGACAGTCATTGTCAGTAAGGCGTCTACAACAGTGTAACCACAAATTTCTGATCTGTCGTCAGTACGGGTAGTGATGGGGTATTATTTATTTATTTTTTTTTAATAAGAGTCTCTCCTTATCAGCAGGATGTGAAATAAAAATAAATATCAGTAAATCACTTGAGAGTTTTAACAGGTTTGCATTAATGGAATTACTAGAATTATACACAATTTCAAGTCATGCTTTAAAAAAAAAAAAAAGTAAGACAAAACGTACCATGAAAACTAGAGTTTCTCTAGAAAGGAAGAATTGTTTGACCATGACTGTGGACTACTTAATGCAACATGCAATTCATAGAGAACCATTAGATTTGATGAAAGTATATCATGAAGCACATGTCAGTCGATCCTGGTTTAGTATGTAACAGAATAATAAAGGGAATCATGGAAATCACAGTTTCACAGAATGCAAGAACTACTAAGAATCACAGAACAGGGACAAAGTCTTTTAGCAAATAGTAGTCAGCTTTCTCCTTTTCATCCCTCCGACGCTCACACCAGGCACAAACACATTCATCTTTGTGGTTTCAGTGATAGGACTGTAATGGCACTACACAAGCAGATTGTGGCCATGCAGAAACAATTAGGCAATACAGACATCTCCAGATGAATCTAAAGCTAAGGTAGTGTTCATTCAAGACTCAAGCCCAGGCTCCAGGGCTCACAGGTTCACACCTCCTCATCCTTTAACAACCCTCTCTATCTTTGTCCAGTGGGTTGCGCTGAGCAGTGATTAAGGCAATGTGCATCCCCCTTCAGCTCTGTCCTGCTGGTTTCTGAGAGCAACTCTGAGGCACCTGATAAGTCAGATCCTCAGTAGGTGTGACCTGTCCAGTGGCATTCTTCGGTGTATCGTACGCCAACCTCCCTGACTGGCCACTGTCTGTTCGTGTGAGCAGGGAGGCGGGTCCGGCGCCCATGAAGCTACACACAGTGGAGGGCTGGTTCAAAGAGGAGCCCCCCGATGGGTGGCAACCCATGTCAACCACAATGGGTGTAGCATATTCAGATCCCGAAGCTGGCAGGGGTTCTGCGTAGGCGTGGTACACGTCTGGTGAGATGGGGGCGTCGTACAGGTCCGGATCTGAGTATCCTGGGTCAGGCCCCTCATCTGGTTTAAAAGTTGATCGTGGACCTAATGTTGTAACACCGCTCACTAGCGGCTGGGCATATTCTGCAGAGACAGCATATTAAATTATATTAATAACCAGGGATATCTTACTGTTTATACGTGGTGTCCACACAGTCAGCAACCAAGGCTGTGGCTTCCTGTTAAGTTGTATTGTGCATGTGCACGAGGTGTGCACTGCATGCAGGTGACATGATACATATTCCAGCTGCCAGTTTCAGTCTATTCCACTCATCAACAGTTGGTGAGAGTAGGTGTTGCCATGTGCCAACAAATCCAAACGAAAAGAAAATGACTGCAAGTTGTAGCAGTAGATATGGA
The DNA here is from genome assembly GCF_002260705.1 of Seriola dumerili. Lineage (NCBI taxonomy): Eukaryota > Metazoa > Chordata > Actinopteri > Carangiformes > Carangidae > Seriola > Seriola dumerili. The sequence goes on from NW_019174307.1 coordinate 16,228,051, forward strand.
TGTGAACAATGTACAACAACTTGTCTATGGATGTTTTGAGGAAATACAGTCAACACTTCTGTTAGACTCTGAAAATACACACAGTGTGTTTCGGTAAGAAATGCTGACTGTAAACAAGTTTTCCTTGTTTACAAGAAAACTCCTCTGTGCATCTTTAAGTCATCTAACATCTTAGCCAATATTACTGGTGTTTACCTCAAAGACTAGCCATGTCAAACAAGAACAGTTGTAGGACATTCCTCATTTCCACACAGTTCTGTATACAACGGTTGGTGGCTGTAATGTCCTTTTAAAGACAGAACTGCTGAAATAAACGTTTCACAACACTCAAAAATAAAGGTTTTACAGTGTTTCAGGAGATAAGAAATGCACTCAGCTTTTACGTTGTGCTGTAAGGACACACAGATTGCTTTTTGGTGACCAACACTGAACGTAATTAAAACTGCTTTTAACACTCCACAGGGTGCCTTTAATAGCCGTGAGCACCCGACACAGACACATTGAAAACATCTCTCACGAAACACAAAAACAAGCTGCTTTTATTAAGAACAGTTACTCCAGTAGTCACCATGTTGAACGGTGAGTGTTTACCTGCAGGCTCAGCATGTAGTCTTGGTACAGCACCTCTCCCCGTTATCCGGCCCACCTCACTGCTGCTGTACCGAACTGAATCCTCGGTCTCCACCATCTTGGACGGCAGCAGCTGCTTCATGCTCTTCCACCAGTCTACAGCAGAAGCACAATGAGATGCACAGAGTTGCACCAGCAAACTCTCACGAAGCACATGCACAGCTAAGAGCCTATAATGCAGAGTGATGACGTACCTGTGCGATCCCAGTGAGGAAGATCGTATGTTCCTTCAGAGCTCTTTTTCCTGTCAACAGAGGAAAACAAAGTTAATGGAGGAAAAAAACAAGAGTTTTCAGGTTTTTTTTATTTGGATAACGAGAACAACACATACCTGTTCCTCCAGTGCCAAGCACAAACCACAGTCAAGATGAGAGCAGTCAGAACCATGACCAACACGGGAACCAGGACTGCTGCCAGGGCCACATCTAAGAGCAAAGATACTACAGTAAACACCAGATGACAATTGCCTCTATTAAGGATCAAACAAGCCTTTTTTTTCTTTTCACTGAAAGTCTGACGCACCTTTATTGGTGTGGGGAGGCATAGTGGTGTTTCTTATGTCTGGGGTGTGTGTAGTTTGGCCAAGGTGAGGCGGGCGTTTTGTACCCGCAGGGGGTGGAGTATGACGAGAAGGGGGTATCATCCTCGGATTCGGCTCTGTCCTCCGCCTCGCTGTCCAAAAAACAAACAAACAAACTTACATCTGAGGTTCTGGGAACATATATTTGTTTATCTGCTCTTCAACCAACTTTGCTTACCTGCAGGAATTTGGCAGCCAAGCAGCTCCAACTTGAGCGCGATTCTCTGGTGCCATAATGTGGGATTTATTCTCACAAACCGGGCCTCGATTGGAGGAATGAAGTTATTCCTCACCTCGTGCAGGTAGTTGATATTGCCTTGGAAAATCTACCATAAAAAGGAGCCAGAGATTAAAACCCAACTGCGGGCCAGTAGTAGTATTTTATAAGAAAGTTCATCAGAGCAATTCTTGTTTCAGACTGGACTGTGAACAATTACACTATAAGCCATAAGCCGATTAGTCTCCAACTTGGCGAGCTAATAACTACTTTCCTCCACACAATAAGAGCTTGTGAGAATCCCAGCAGAGAGCAGCTCGTAGACAGCAGTTCCAGCCTTACTATCCGGCCACTAAATCCATATCCATTCATTATTAATGCCCAAGTGTCCTGACTTGTCTACCACAGCACTTAACTCAAACCACTGACTTCTCTTATTTCCTGCCATAAACATCTCTGAGTCAATACCAGTTGCTATGGACACAATCCAACTATGTGTCCCTGCAGCCTTCTAAAGTGACATTTTTGTCCATTTGCACTAATTTGAAGAAAAAAAAAAAGCATAAAAGCCAATGATGTAATTGTTGAGGAAGCATGGTCTATTGATTTTGTGATTGTATTACCTTGTCTTGTGTAGAATTTGTTTCCCTGTAGTTGTACCACTGCTGGCCATCATTACTGTACAGGACCCGGTATGCTGAAACATAGTACTGATACTCTCTCAGGATAGAGCCTGTGGTGGCGATGCCTGGTTGGACAGAGACAAGATGATAATGTACAGCTGACTCGACTGAAAGCTTAAACAAGACTGTGAGGCTGCGTCCAGTATTACTTCCTACTTACTGTAAAGTGCACTGTATTCACGGTAAACCACTTTACTTGACTGAGATGAGACTGAGTGTGTAAATCTTCATTTGGAAAATGCTGCTTTCATATAAAACATCCTCAAACATCACATTTAAAAAATATGTTTAATCAGGAATCTAATTGTTTTAAAAAGCCAAATTTCATCTCCCATGTGTATCAGGTCTTATTCTGTCATGCTATATGTGACTGTTGGAAATAAGTGATGTGTGTTCTTATGTAACCATGCCATTCCCATCTTGCACTAGCATTTTGGCATAAATCTCAGGTCTCAGGTCAGGTAAAAAAAAAAGAAAAAAAAAAAGATAATTTATGTATGAGACATCCCAGTTAAATTAAAGAAATGTATGCACTATATAGTGCTCCCGAACATCACACAGTGGAACAAAAAGTAGCATCTGTGGCTAAAAATCAGACAATGTAACGTGTCGCATTTTATAGAAGTGAAAATTACTGTTGTGTGACCCCGTCAGTGATGATGCAAAGTGACAACTGTGTCCAAAATCGCAAGTCACTGCTTGCTTTTGAGTAACAGTCACACAGTCACAGTCATGGTCAGTAGAATTTTTTTTTTTTTTTTTTTTTTGCACAAAACTTCAAAGCAATCCATCTATTCGTTGTTGAGATATTTTAGTCTGGACCAAAGTGGTGGACAAACCCACTCTGCCATTCACAGAGCAGTTCTACGAACATGACTAAAGACCTGTGCCTTCATCACAGAGGATTTCTCTAACTTCTCAGTCACATTAAATTGTTTTCTTTTAGCTTTTTGTCTCCAGAACACACACTTGATATTTAAGTCTGGAACAAAGTGTATAGTAAAACCTGAGGGAGTTTTTTGTTCGCTGGAGTGCCTTATTCCTGTCTTACAGTTGAATTAAAGGTAATGGTTATGTGTATAGTACTATCAGTGAGTGTGTAGTTTTACATAAAAGGTATCTTTGTGATTGTGTTCATGTTGTTGTGTACCTGTGATCCTCTTCTCCCTCTTGAGATCGATCTGCAGCCACTGCTGCTGGTCACTCTGAGAAGGCGCCCAGGGCAGCCCTGCCTTTTTAAGGCGAGCCCCCGATGGCACCCACTCGCTGTGCTGACCAAAGATGTTCCACTCCCACACAGATGAAGCAGAGAGCTGAGTGTCTGCAACACCACCAGACTCTAATCCCAGCGTCCCATAGCAGCCTGCAAGCACAGAGACCGTCACCATCATTAATAACAATACAAAATGTTTGGGAAACTGAAAGAGATTTAGGAGGTCTTAATAGGACTTATTTTAAGTGCTTGTAATTCCACAGTTTCATTTAGATAAAGGATGAGAGACCCTGCTAATGGCCTGGACACAGAAGTCCAGATGCAAACATTTACAAAACTATTATACCTCATAATGGGGCTTTATAATAAAAACTCACCATTGGTCCTGAAGGTGAAGAGGCTGTTTGACAAAGTTCCTCTGAGAAGAGAAGTGCAGGATTAGAGGATCAGACACACAGTGCATAAAAATTCAAACACATTTTGTAACATGACTTTGATCTGTTTTTGTTTTATTGATAAAACTCGCATTCTATTAAATTTAAAATAAACACTGATACAGTTAAAGTTCATTCAACGTACATGTGATGAAACAGCAGGAGCAAAGTACCAGTGCATGAAGAACAGAGTGAGAGGCAGGATGTGTGAGCTGTAGCGACTAACGATCTTACCCAGTGGAAGTGACATTGTTAGCCAGTGTGCTCTCATAATGAGGGATGCCTTTGCTGCTGACCACGCTGATCCTCCCTCCCACAGCGTTGGACACCACACCTGCATGGACGGCTGCCACACACAGGGGAGAGGACTGCAGAGGGAAAGATTACACAGAGATTCTGTTTATGTAACTTACTCTGGTTAACACAACATAGTTTACCATCTGTATCTGATGGCCTGTGAAGATTAGGCAAATTAAACGGATAACAGATCAAAAGGAAAGGCTTCATTTGAAACAAAACAACACAATCACTGAGTTGCTCTTTGTAATTCACTTGTGTGACTGATGTTTGGTTGGATGTTGGAAAACAGATCTACAAATGTAGAAAGGGAGATCACCAAAAAAAACAAGAGAGTTGTCTGGTTATTTGTCTGCTGCAGTATGAGCTGTAGCCGCTTCAAAACGATTAGAAGATAAAGCTAACTGAAGTTTTTCTTGAGTTAGCCCACACACACATTTTATCTTATCAGACTCGTCAGGAAGTTGGCTGCATGACTTTGTTTTAAAATCAGCAACGTTGCAAGAAATTCCCATCACAAGTCCTAATATTGACACTTGCTGCCAGGGTTTGTTTTTGCAGCCTGAATGAATACTGAACACGTTATAGCAGCCACGAGGCTTGTGGGTGGTGTCTTAGTCAATGTTGTAAATCAATGATAAGGATTTCTTAATGGTCATCTTGGATTTTATAAAATTTTTTGTACTTAATGAGCCGGATTTGAACAAAAACAGACACTCTTGGTTGTCTTTTAAAAAAAATAAATATATTATTAGCTTATTGCAGATATAATAGCATATGTGTATAAGAAGAATCATATAAATGTGCCGAATCACAACCTCTCTTCAAAACAAGAATCCATTTTGTTATTTGGAGCATGCACAGATGGCGCACTTGCGAAGCATACAGTCACAGATTTTGGGCGGAGTGAGGAAATGGGCAGACATGTGGATGGGGAAGGTATGAATTGGCCTTTAAAACAATAGTCAGGTGTCCATATGAAGATTGAACAGGATGTAGTTGGTGTAATCATTCCTCCCGGTCCCTTCCTAATGTGCTTTCATAGTAAGTGACGAAATCAAGATGAAGAACTTATGAGACTTCAGCAGTCTGAGTCAAAACAGAAAGTCACTGTCTTTTTTATTGTAGAATTCCTTCTTTGTATTTCCCTGATGAGCCGCAGTGGTAGACAAAGAACCAGAAAATGGGGTTGTATTGTTCTAAAAAGACTAAGACTTTGGAAAATATCCATTTGATTCTTCTAACTCAAATGGTTGTAGCATCATATTCGCTTCAACTTATCAATAAATTTTTACACAAGAGGAGGACTGCAGAATCTCTCCATCACTTACATTTGGAGCACATTAGCAAGGGATGCGATTACAACAAGCAAAAACTGTTTCACTGTTCATATAGGCAGCTGACTGTGGCCCAGGCTGATTGAACCTGTCCTTCAAGTAAATGGTACCGTTTGGTACCGCTGCAAACTGGGGCCGTTTGCAGATAAGTGAGAGAGAACAGTACTGTCAGCTCTTAACCTTCAGACTGAGGCAGATAAAGGCCGATGAGTCAGCATGAAGTCACCTCTCTGTAGAGAGAACACCAAGTGGCATTGGTAATGATTCACTGCCGGCTGCATTCCTGTCCAAACCTGCTGCCACATCACTGGGAAAAGGACAAAACCTGAATCCTCTCTGGCCACAAGCTCCTTCCCATGAACAGCTGCTTGAGTGAGGTGGAATTTTATTACTGGAAAAGGCGCACACTGGAATTCGCAGCCGACAAGATTGTGGGAAAAGCATATATACACACATGTACACATGTATTCACACACACTCTCGCACACATGCACGGCAGTCGAATGCTGCCACATGCAATCAACACTTGCCCTGTGACTCTTAAACTTCCCAAAAACACACACCACATCCTAACGCAAGCCATACCAAACCACTAACACAAACACGGTGCACTGCTCCAAACCGCCGCACCCTGACTCCAACAGAGGAAACCACACACACACACACACACACACACACACACACACACACACACACACAGATATGATAAGTGGGATGTGGAAATATCAAAACCAGCACATGGATCACAGTAAAAGATACTGAGAGAGAATGAAGAAAAGCTGCAGAATCTGGTCTGGGTGGGGCAGCTGATCCCTGTGTGATACAGACTCAAGTATGCATATTAGTTTATCAGGCTTCCATAATCACCATAATATTACAGCCTAGTGACACACGAACACACCCCCAAAACACAAGCATGAATGAATCACATGCTTACATACACAAAAGGAAAAAAAAAAAAAAAAAATACCGACATGCACGCACAGACATTTTCTCCAACTTCTCACTCACACTCACTCTCTCCAGCCTCTACAGAACACACACTCAGCACACAGCTCTGCTCTGCACCCTCTTGCAGCTGGACTGGATTAGAGGGTTATTATTTTCGGCCAAACTATTATCTCACCTCCCTTTCACCCGCTGACCCTGCCCCTCCTCTGTTCCTGTGGGGCGCCTCACTCCCTGAAGCACACCCCGACAACCCCCCCCCCCCCCCCTTTGTCTTCCATCAGCCAGCAACACCCCTCCTTCCCTCCCTCCTTCCACAAAAACCTCAAGCTCTGAACATGAGGTCATCAGCCAGAGACTCGGCACCCATGACCTCACGCACAGCGGGGGTGCTGTGAGGTCATCAGCCCAGGACTCGCATACCACAGAGCGGGGGCCCGTTTACACAAGGAATAAAAGGAGGCCCTTACTGAATCAAGCTGGAAGATACACAAACCTGCAGCACAGTAATGAGACAAAAGATGTGAGTAAGCAAACGTCGATGATGTGGTGGGTTGTGTGCGGTTTTGCTGGGGGTTGTGACCAAACAGCAGGGGACCAGTGGGCACCATGACTCACCTGGAAATGTGATGCTGAAGATAGCGAATACCAACAAAAAGAAAACGACTGCAGTGCATGCACATGTGTACTGTATGCACTCACCTCTCTGTATCCATTTGGTATAGTTCCAGAAATCTCCTCAGTAGATGTCAGGCAGCCTGCTGGACAGTATTTACTGGGCAGAGAGAGAGAGAACACACACAATGAATATCTGACAGCTTGATCACTGCACAAATATCTGCACAAAGCAAACGTTATTTACCTGAACTCTGCCTGGGGGAAATCAGTTCCTTTGTCCAGGCAGGTGATTAGATCTGCAAAGGCAAACAAACATCGTCAGAACTGGTTTCTCTGCCTGTTCCAGCTAACTCATCACCCGTCACTGCCGCTTCTTCCCTGTTTCTCTCTCTGGTAAAATAACAACTGTCAAAAAAAAAAAAAAAATTGCGAAAAACCAAAAAGACATTCTGTTTATATATAAAACAGGAGAAAAGCAAAGCTGGACAAAACTTCATGGCATCAATTTTGGTAAAACAGTAATTGTTTCAGGCATAGATTAATTGCTGGTTCCAGTTTTTCAAATGTAAGGATTTGAGCCCTGTATTTTATTTACTTATTATTCCAGTGAATCGTTTAGTCTATAAAATTGCGGAGAAAAAAAAAACACCCATCAAATCTTCCCAGTGCCAAGGGGAAATATTTAAACTGCTTGCTTTATTCAACCAGCAGTCCAAACCACTATTGGTATTGATATTCACTTCAATATCATCAAAGAAGAAGAAAATGAGAAAATATTATTCAAATTTGAGAAGCTGGAACCAATTATTATTAATTTTTTGGCTTAAAAAAAATTCTCAATTATAAAAACTGTTGACAGCTCAACTCCAAACACATCAAAGTGGCTCTGCATGAAAATGTGTTTTGGGGGTTCCTCAGTGTTCCAGTAATGAGGCACACTACACACGTCCAACAGGATGGTGGGGGCTGCTGGGAATTGTATGTAAACCCTGCGGTGGCGGTCAGTCTCTGTGAGTCTTGACCACATTATCAAAAAAAACTCCAAATATCTGTTAAACTAACCTCTGAGTCAAACTGACAAATACCCCCCAACCACCACAAGTCGCCATGGTGACGGTGTAACTTAGCTATACCAACTGTCTGCCCATCGGTTATATGACAAAGAAAAAACATGCATCAGTACTTTGGTGGAAAAATGAAATGACGGACTTGATGGACTTGTTTGCCTCCCAGTGTGATTCAGTTACACCAAGACGACCACAAGACAGAATTATTTTCCTCCTGCTCACACGTCACTGCTTTCCTCTTCTTGTGGCTTCAATTATCCGTTTATCTGAAGTCACACAAATCTTTCCACATAACAAAGCTCGCCCTTCAAAAACAGAAATCACGGTGCTTACCAACAACATTCTTATTAAAGAGATAATCCGTCAATTTTAAGACACCAGAATCTGATTAAGTGCCTTATAGACTTCCACATACAGTACAATAGCTAGGGGTGGGTATTTCTGTATCAGATGAATTATATCTATACTATCAATTATCAAACTGTCATGTGCAAAAATTGGCCATAACAGTGTTTTCTTTAACGTTTTCTTTACTCAAAGCAGATCCGACAAACCAGTTTCAACACACTGGCTTATTTATGTAAAGGTCCTAAAACAAAAACATTGACGCATCTGAGAATCAGGGTTCATTTTGCAAAAACTCTTAGTCAATTAATCAACTTATCAATTAGCCAAGTGATTGAAAATTAATTGCCAGCAACTTTCATAATTCATTATTCAGTCCAGTGATTTATCAAGAACAAAAATGTCAAAATTCTCCCGCTCCATTTTCTAAAATGTGTGTATTTGTTGCTCTGCTCTTTGGGTTTCAGTCTGTTGCTCAGACAAAACAAGCATCATCATCATCAACGTTGATCTCAGGGAAATTGTGATGTAATTGCCATTTTTCACCATTTTTTGACATTCAGCATGACATGCCTCCTTTTATTATTTTTTTCAGGCTTTTTATGTCTTTATTCTAGATCCAGTGAGAGAGAGAAGGGAGGAGGACACGCAGCAAAGACCACAGGTCGGATTCGAACCCGAGTCGCTACGGTTAGGACTAAGCCATAATGGTACGCACTCTACCAGGTGAGCCACCGGGGCCCCCGACATTCTGCCTCCTAATCAAAAAAGTAAATCAACAGATTAAACTATAATGAAACTATTTAGTCACAGCCTGATTGTAACGGTCTTCTTCATTGTTGAGTGGCTGAAACACTGAAATATTAGCCAGGACAAGATGCACCAGAAGACACAATGCAGTCCGTTTGTGAATAAACATACCGGCTCATCATCATGTGTTTTGGTTCAAGCCTTCTGTCTCTCTCTCGCTCTCTCTCCCTCTCTGTCTCGTTTGTTGTATCTTGTTGTATCAGCAACGTTTGTAAACATAACAGAGAAACATTTATTTTCAATTATAATCAGCTGAGCAATACAACATATTGATTTTTAATCTACTAACAAAATATTTAACCATGAATGTGAATAATTAACTCAATTTCAAATATAAATACAGTGTATTCTGCACACCATCATGGGTAAACATATCACTCAGCTTTCTTTTATTTTGTTACTGATATTATTTTTTTTTTAAAATGAATTCCTTCATAAACATTGTACCACACAGCACATGTGCCCCTTTTCCTTTTGACAGGTGGAAGTAAACACGACTAGCTCAACAACTAGACACTTCAGAAAATGTGGTTGGGTGCATCACGGCATGTACGGTTCTGATCTCAGAAAAAGAAAAACAATCAAATGACTGACTATAAGAAAAAATGTGATTTCATTGGCCGTAGCCGTTGTGTTTAAAAAACTGCTGCTTCCATACATTCAGTGTCCACTTCATTAGGTACACCTGCACAGTCTAATACAACCCAGCTTACGTGCTCTGCTATGAAGTCTACTTTCATGATACCTATAATTTGTTTTTGTTGTCATACAGGTGTTAAATACATTATGTGTTTGGGAATTGAAGTTATAGTTAGAGATGGTGTTATACTGGACTGCATGTATGTAAATGGCATGGACGAAAGATTAGAAACCCCTCTCCGTATGATGAAGTCCAGGACAACATCCCCTTTAACTATGATCTCAGTAATAAATATAGTTGAATATACACATTTACATCAGTGTGACCAAACAACCTTCTTAAAAGGCTAAATGTTATGGCAGGGCTGTTTTTCTGGACTGCATTAGATTATTTAGGTATACCTTGGTGTAAATACAAACCACATTCCAGATTAGCTTCATATCCTACAGAAACGATGAGTCACCACTGGTTTTTTAATGAATCGTAAAAGTCTATGTAAGGAAATAATTATAACATTTATATCTACAAACCAGTGTTAGGATGGGGTGACAGAAACTGTTTTATCTCATAATAGTCTGTCTATCACATACACTTGTTAATTATCACACTGATATCACAACAGAGGATAGTTGACAGCTTCTCACAGAGGGGAAACTTTATAATGAAACCACAAAATATTACCACTTTTCACTCTCAATTACTCTCACTTCTTCTCGCCCCTTGTTCTCTCTCTTCTTCACTGGCTTCATGTTGTCACTGGCTCTTGTCACTACCTGAAATATCTGTGTGCACTCTCCTCTACCCTTCTCTGGCATCTTTTACCAGCCACACTCCACTGAAACCCAACGTACAACCAATAAACGACAAATACATCAACAATAAATTGGATCTTGGTTCATATTTTGAATTTGTAGACATGGAAGTCTGTTAAATTGCAATCTGACAGAGGCCAGACACTGACACATTCACTGGTGCCCAGGGACTGCGAAAGCTTTTTCAGCAGCTATAAACACACCTGCTGGTGCTACCCCTCTCTGGTCAGTGCTGTCTGTTCTCTCATTTAGGCAAAAAAATATGTGGCTGATCAGACTATACCATTCACCACAGAGCAGCGCCTTATCTGCTCTGTGTGTTTAAATGCACACTCAATGGTGAGCAAACACCACATCGTAAACACTCCTCTTAGTTGCCCTTGGGTATCATCACAACCGCAAAACTAAAGACACAGTCCTCCATTCAACTCCAGTCATCCTTAAACGTTAACTCTCGCTTTCATTTTATGAACGGAGGACACTGTTTGCTTACAGGATAATGGGAAATGTAATTTGTCTGCTTTGATCCAATAATATATGTTGGCCCTGACAACAAAACATATTCACAAAACAGGAAATACAACAACATTTTATATAAACAAAGTTTGTAACCAATACAAGACAGAACGGTTGGAAAGCCAAACTCAACGTACATGAAGTCATTTTCAAAAAGACGCCTAATCCAAAAAGAGACCACAGAGAGGACAGTCAGGATCCAAGAACAAATAAATCAGACCAGATCCATAACGCAATCAATGCAAATAGGAGAAGCACTTTCCCTCTCACTTCAAAAAACACACAAACGGCGATGTGGCTCTGAGGACAGCGATGCTGCACACTCACTAAACTGCTGCGCCAGTTTTGTCCAACCTGAATAATCTATATATAATCTAACTAATGGATGGTTTGCCGTGATTTAACTTTTCCTCTAATGACACCACCAGCAGGATTTTGTTTTATGACCAACATGGTAGAGAGACAAGTGTCGCTGTCAAAACATTTGTTAGCTCCAATTTCCATAATTTCATGTTTCAACTTCGAAAAAAAAGAATATATATATATATATATCTCACAAACATAGCACAGGAAAAAACTGCAAAACTGCACAGTGATCAAGCTGCAGACATGGCTGTTTTTCTTTAAAGCTGACATAAGGAGGAATATAAAGTTTTCACACGACAACAGTGATTAAGCTGCCAGGTCTTTCCAGGACAATCTAATTACATCAGAACTGATAAAAACATAAGAATGTGGTGCAGAATGAAACAGCTGTGACTTACACAGCCACACACGATCTCCAAAGCAACTTTTACACCCAGGGCCAAAACACACTCAAAACATCAGTGCTGAAGCCCCTGCAGGCTGGGACATACGGATGATCAACAGATGAGTCAGTCAGGTGAGTGAGCTGAGAGCTTGTTACCTGTGTGTTCAGTGGTGGAGTAGGACAGGTAGAATCCACGTCCAGTGTGGTGGGTCCCACTCATGAACTGGACAGTGACTTGGTTGCCAGTGGACTCGATCGGCTCTTTAACCTTCAGACCCAAACCGCAGTACTTCACTGTTAAACAGCACAGACACAGGAGATACAGCCTCTGGTTAGTTACACAGGCCTGTTTAGTTTAACAAATATAACAACAGACGTACCATTCAGCATGCATTATATTGGATAATAAGGATAATAATAATAATACAGCAAGTATCCCTGTGTAGTGGCTGGTGTAACTAACTGGGATACACATCACAAGAGCCAACAACAGAGTTTCTCCCATATAATCTGGCACAGGATGACGCAGCTGAGGTGTGAGCGACTACAGCAAATGTTTCTCACAATCCAATGATTGTCAGGGTTTCTGCAGGTTCACTAAATTACAGACTTTTTAAATCACTTTTCAGAACCACATAGAATGTAATTTAACTTCTGGTTTTACTGGAAAACAAGGAGGAACTACATGGCCAATAATTATTTATCATTATATCACATTTTTCCAGTACTTCCCAGCAGTATATAACAATAATTTGTAATGATATAATTAATCAAATTAAAGTGGCCTGGACTGGACAATCAGCAGAGAATCAATGGATGGATTAAGCTTTTTTTTAAATTTTTTTAATCAAAATCAACACTTTCCTATTATGAGTTAATGAGCTCTATAGCTCCTGCAAGACGCAGTAGTGACAGTGTCTGCTGTAGGTCTGATGGTGCAAAAAAGTTTGAACAACCTCCGGCAAACACGATCAACTGTCACAACAATCTGACTTTTATTTTCCTGACAGCCTGCAAACCAGTTCACGTCCAGTTCCGTGGCTACTCGTCAGTCTCACCAATTTCACTCCTCTCGGGTCCGATGCCGTTGTAGAGGCGGAGGTAGTTGACCTGGCAGTCGCTGTTTTCTATGTCCAGCTCAGCAAAGCGAAAGTGGATCCTGTTGCCACGGGGCACACTGATCTCCCATTCACACACTGTGTTGTTGGGGTATGTCCCTGGGTAACCCAGAGAGGACAGAGTCCCACTGCTGGGGCCAAGCACACTGGGGCCACAGCCATCACCTGCAGGGCAAACAAACACACAGTTTCAGGAAAAAGGAGGCAGGAAGAACGAATCCAAACCAAGAGTTTTGCTGATTTCAGACTTTTAAATCAAGATTAATTAACCAAAACCCTAGCACTTTTTTTGTAAGCTAATAAATAAATAAATAATATGTTATAATAATAGTAACATAAATTGGAACACATGCCATTTATTATTTATCATGTTTATTATTTCTAAGCACAAATGCTAAATGTTCTCTGTATTCAACTCCTCCAATGTGAAGACTTGCTGCTCTTCTTTATGTATATCATCATATGGTTAATATCTATCTCTTATCTTATCACTGTTGCTCAGACAAAACAAGGCATCTGATGATGTCTCCTAGCAGTCAGGAAATTGAGGTTTTGTGTTTTCTCACATTTTACAGAGAAAAAGAAAATAATTGTTTGTTACAGCGCAAATCTAAAATTACATTTATCTTTTTCAAGGCTTTGGTTTGGGATTTAGGGATTTAGGTTTGTGGATTTGTTTAGGTTTCTTTCTGCAGGTCAGGACATCATGCAAGTGTAAAGGTGGCAGAACAGCGTTTGAAGTGCAGCACATGAGAGATACTGTATCTGGGGTGGCTGCAGCTTTAGTCATCGGGTCAGAGGTGAGACACTCGTCTGCATGTTGAGGCGCCTTTGAGAAAGACACCGAACCAGATTGTGTGTGAATGTGGGGTAAAAGGAATGTGATTTGCTTTGGATAGAAGCATCTGCCAAATGAATGCCATGTAATAATTGGGTTCAGCAGAGCGCTGAGCATTAGGTTGGCTTTGCGTTTTATAACTATTCAAACCTTTTGGCTGGTGTTGCACAGAACATCAACTAATTCTGACCAAAACATAAAATTTAAGAAACAGCTATCTGATTTTATTTGTTTCTGGCAGTTTAAGACCACATCCTTAAAATCTAAAGATAATTTAATGACTCTAAAATTCAATTTTACAACAATCATGACCTCAGACTTTTGAAGAAGAAGTTTTGTTTTGGTGTTTTCTGAGTTCTGAGCTGTCAGAAAGCACAGACATGGTGTCTGTTGATGCTGTGGGCTCATGAGCTCTGAGATAACACTCAACAGTCACGCTTCATGGTGCTAAGTGTATGTTCTGTGGGCCTGGAGTTATGTAAGAGCTCCTCAGTGGACACTATCCAGATGAACAGGACAAAAACAAAACTGCCTCCCTCACTCTGACTCACAAATGTTTCTGAACAACTGCATGGTATTCAACAGGAGTTCCTGAAGTTACACCTCATGCTCAAAAACAAACCAAAACGCAACTTAATTTAGACAGAAATTCAACCATTAACTTCTATCCATATAACACGAGACAATTAATAAGGAAAAAAAAACAATTATAACTCATGTGAAATTTAAGGTTATGACAAACTGTGTCCACGTGTTTACAGTCATACCCCCACTCTAGCTGCTTCCCCTACCCCCAATCTCTGACCACCTGAGGCTGGCTCCCGGCTCGAAAAAAAAAAAAACCTACAAAATATCCGTGTTTAAGTACAATATAGTGTTAAGTAAACCCTCAACAATCATAACATATTATAAGTTTGACGTGGTTGTAGAACTAGATCCACGGTAAAAGTCGAAACCGGGCTACCTGGAAGGACAACAAGGCCACAAATGTGCTGTTGTCTCGTACACAGGGAGCTTATAGCCAGACTCCATTGAAAAATCTAGCAATTTAAAGGTACCAAGCGAATCAGACAAGGTAAATAAGAAATAGATTGCGATTTAAAATGTTTAAAAAATCATTTAAAAGCCACATGTGAATTCAGCAAGCAACTGGTCCACAGATCAGCAGTTACTCCTTCACTATCAAAGCCTTTTCAGAACCGGTTTGCCTGGTTTTAACTACACCCGTCTTTCACTAAAAAAAAAAAAACAAAAAAAACACACACAACGACGGGCGGCGGCAAGCGGTGTAAACCAAGCGGAACTCCACGTACACACGGCCATGTAAGGTGGGTTTAAGTTTGGCTGACAATAACAGCACACCGTTCCTCAAGCTTATCTCTAAACACCCAAAACGTCTGTGTTCACACTTTAAACCAGCATGGCCGCATGTGTCTGTGGCTGCACTCGGCTCCTCCAGTTGTCACAAACGCAGCTGTGTGGTGGCACCAACCTTTCTGCGCTCGACAGCTTTCCGTGGTGAGAATGATGAGAATCGACAGGACGAGAACCCCGGCCCCTGTCGGTCCCCTGCCCACCATTACCGCTCTGCCCATAGCAGCCTGCAGTCTGAATGCATACTGCTCGCTTCTGGACCGGCTGCACCGCTTCAACCTGTACCGAGGAAAATAAAAACAAAAAGGAAATCTACTGATCTTCAATTTCTCGAGAGCGAGTTCCTCCTGAGGATGTCCTTTTACTCCTCGTTTCACAGTCCAGTGGTTGGCGACACTCTCACTATGGAGTGAACTGCTCCACACACACACATACACTCACTCACACACATACACACATCCAATCTGTGGAGCTCTACTTCCTCCACTCAGGCTCCTCCTCCCGATCTGGATCTGGGAGACCCGAGTCCCCCAAGTGGTCTGAATGATCCCAGGTTTACCAACGACCAAAATTGGTGAAGCAGGCAAGTGCATCGTGGCCCAAGATCCTCAGGGGCCCCAAAAGCCCCAGGTTTACTTTATATCAGTAATTTGAACCAGTAGTCATGTGAGTCTTGTGGCCCCTGGTTTTGCAGAGGGGCAATGTCAGTTAAAATTTTTATTTGTATTGCTTTAGGACTGTTATTAATTTAGTTTATACTGTATATATTTCTAAATACAGTGCATTTTATTTAAAGTAATTAATACAGAGAAAACCAGGTGTAAAGTATAATTATTCCAGCATAGGAGTACTATGGGGCTGTAACTTTATTTAAACTTTATCTATAACACTTTTATAACACAAATTATTGCAATTTGCTACTTTTACATTAAAAAAAAAACAAAAAGAAAAAACAAACCACAGACACAGCCCAGCCTGACACAGAGACGTGTCAGGTTTTTTTTAAGGCTTTTTTTATAGGTCAGTGTGTCAGTGTTCTGGTACCAGAGTTGATCCTGACATATAGGCTATATGTATATGAGGTACTGCTTTAGTGCATTCTGGATGTGAGATTAGCTGTTGTGCTGAGCTGCATGTTGGTGAAGAGTCTGAGTGAAGAGTTTTAAAAATGTGAACACAGTATATGTAAATTTCGGTTGTCATTTGTAAAAAAAAAAAAAAAAAAAAATCAATAATTTATAATTGATTAATCATTTAAACAATTCTCCAAAGGGCAAAATGTCATCTTGTTTTGTTCAACCAGCTGTCCAAAACCTAGCAATATTCAGTTTTGCATTACACATATGAGAAAATGAACAAATATTTTTACAAAAAGATTAACCCATTGTGAAAATTGCTGTTTTTATTTCACAACTCTTTGCACAGTCAGAACAGTCAGCAATAGCTCATTCATCATGTTGCTGGGAAACTTGAGCTGGAGTATTGTTTCATAATTGATGAGTGATTATTATCATACACCTCATAAACCTCAAAGCTAAACCACCGCTTCTTTTTCTATTCATACTGCCTTTCATTTCAGGTTCTACCAGAAGTGTGATATTATACAATTAATTCAGCTACACAGTTTATACACTATTAACTGTTCCATTCATAATGTCGTTTCCATGCGTGTCTTATGCAGCATTTGTAAAGTATAATAACATAGACACACCTTCCTTTACAGTTGCTCAGTTACAGCTGGCACACTGCACTACCATTAATACTTGCCTTCTTTTGCACTTTGCACCAGACTTTATTCAATTAATTGTAAATGAATTAGATGTATTCACAGATATGTTTTTATTCATGGAATTTGTTTGTGTATTTGCGGACCTGTTTTATATTTGCATGATATTTTTTGTGAGTTTAAAAATGTATTTTTTGTATTTGTGGAAGATCACACATTTACACTCTGACTGTCAATCTGTTGACACAAATAATATTGAGACAAATCTACCTCCATACCTGTCTCTCTGCCTCTTCACAAGTTTTCACATCTCATTTCCTCATCTCTCCTTCATCCTTTTCCTCCCTTTCTCTTTCACTCCTTTCTTTTCTACTCTTTTCTTCACTCTTCAAATCCAGACTTCCTCTTCTCACCCATTCTCCACTCCTTTCCTGGTTCTTGATCACAAGTTTTCCTCCTCTCTCCTCCTAACTCCTAACATCATCTCTTCACCTGTTCCTGCTTCCTTTCCTGGTCCACAGGTTGTCCTGTCCTTTCCCCTTGCTCTTCCCTCATGGCTCACCCAGCACACCAAAATGAAACCATCAGGTGTTTTGTATCAACCCCGAATGCTCTGCAAGTACAGTAGTAATAGAGCTCCACTGATTTGCCGGTCCAGTCAGAGAGTTTAAGTTAAATTAGAAATTTCATATAAGAGTCTGTGCTTTTAGGAAAACATCCGGGGCTGGAGTCCCATAAGCCACCCCCTACTACGCCTATGCCTTTGAGCGCTAAAAGTGCAAAAATCTCACTTAAACAACAGCATAGCAGCAAATAACTATTTTCTATGCAAAGATACAGTGGAGTAATGGCGTCCTGAATCAAGCTCCTTCTGTATTTGTTGATATCTGTGTTTTGCTGTTCTTTATTATGGTATCCATGTAAGTGCATTTACAGTATGTGCATTAGTGCATGTGAATCCCTCCTGTTAAACTGTTGGTCAAACTATATGTACACAGTGAACGCCCACATCCAAGATGGCACAGAGCAATAGGCAGAGTTCAGGTGAAAGGATCCTCCTCAATCAGAACATCCTCCACCGAAGAAGCCATGTCATCATCTAAACAGGGTTCACTACAGAAAGAGGTAAACCCAGAGCACAGGCAGATTGGCAGACGACTCAAATCAGTATCCATAAAGTTGTGACAGGCTCCATCGGTGTCTTTACAAGTTCCGCGAATGTCCTTCGTGTAGCGGTCCCATGAAGCCAGTAAGTCCAAGGCTGAATTTAATTCCCAGTCCGACCTTGGAGCCAATACTGGCCTCGCTTTACCAAGATGGAGAACACTGAGCAGCTAAGGGGCTCCAGCTCGACTCGGAACTGGCCTTTCTTCTCCTCCACATGTAAGTAATTAAATGGCTACACACAGCTACATGTCTGTTTTCATTAGTTACCGGTCGGTAGGTAATGATAATGTTAGCTAACTTGCTGTTATCCATTGTATGAACGTGTGAAGCAAAAATGTTGCTATCGCTAGCTAGCTTATCGCCGGCTTTGCTGTGGAGCATATCTAGGCAATGCTAGCTCTGGGCTAATGGTGGATGTTGCGTTGTTTTTTGTTGGCTTTCGTGCGCAGAGGATGACTTTATTCAATTGTGCTTCTTGGTGTGTGTTTAGTGGCCGCTTTCATCGGGCTGAGAACATGAAGGGAGGGGATGTCGAAGGGGTTGAGGCGGAACGGAAGTCGGAGGTATTGTGGAGGCGGCATTTGTTTTGGTCTGAGATGCTGGTGGTCTATCGTGACATCTAGTGGCAGTGATGATCGTTTACAGAAACTTTAATAAATCATATTTTAAAATGTGTTTCCCCTATAATGTAGACGTGTAAAAGTATTTAGCCCCACGAAAAATAAGTACAGTGTATGAGTGAATGTGCACTGCTGCTTTCCATGTCCGATGAATAACAGCAGAAACATCAGCCTAACTATTGTGTTGTTAGTCAATCACTGGGACTTGGACTGAGCTAATAAACCGCCCACCCTTTATTACGCCATTAATGTGTTGTCTGTTCACCCAAATCTGGCACAAGAGACCATATGTGCTGGGATGTTAGAAAGGTGGTCCAATACAGAGTTATTAAAGTGAGACTGTACAGAAACTGGGTGGCACACACATCATAAGACCAACCAAGCAATGTGAAGAGACATAAGAAAATATCCACTTGTTATTGTTTTACAATACACCCTAACTTGGCAAAGAGCTTGGATGTGATGCAACTGTCAAGAGTAACCAATAGTAACATGTAGCAACAAACACAGTTTTTAGCCTGTAGCCTATGAGTAATAAGTCGAATGATTCTGATTTTTTTTTTAAGTTCTGGATGGATGGCCCAGTGTGTGTGTGTGTGTGTGTGTGTGTGTGTGTGTGTGTGTGAGAGAGAGAGAGAGAGAGAGAGAGAGAGAGAGAGAGAGAGAGAGACTGTGTGTGCACATATAGTATCTGTGTGCAGACTGTAGGCAGATGTCCATGAGGGTGTAAGAAAGTGTAATGTTTAGACTAGGAGCCAAATATTCACTCATGCTTAAATTGTCCACTTCTACACAACCCTCGCCTCCCTTTTTTTAGTTTTTACATTTTCTATCTGTATTTCTATGACACATTTGCACAAGGGGAATTCCAATATATTCAAAGTGGCAGGCGTATCAAGATGGGACATTCTTACAAATTTCCCTAAAATCCAATATACTATAAGCAGTTTTCAAAAGATAAATACATGTTCAGCCTAATTCAACCCAGTGGAATATCCCTGCAGAAAATATTAAATTAAATTTCTAAAGATAGTTTTTTTTTTTTTTAAACTATCTTTAGAAACATAATACAACCCATGAGTTTGGGTGACATTTTCCCTTAAAATGTTTGTTGTTGTTTTTTTATTATTATAAAAACCCAGTATGTAGATTTGATGACATCTCACTTTGTTGCAAACTGGTGACAAAACACAAAAATGACCATAAAACATGGTTATTTCATCAAATATGGTCATATTTCATGTGATATGGGCTATACATGAGTAAATATACTCAGTAGCCAGTACATTATATTGAGAGGATCCAAATGGACTACGGACACCTCCCACATGAAAATCCATTGCAATTAACCATGTTTTACTGTTGTGCTGTTTGTCCTGTTTTTTGTTTTTTTTTAATTGTTCCCAAACTATAGTTTATTCAGCATGTTTATCAACAAATAACATTTTAAGCACCTAGGAAGTACATGTAGTTATTTATTGCATGGCTACTCTATGATATTGCATTAAATTGTTCATAACACTATGTCCAACTCTTGGAATAAATGACATAATTTTCAGCCTGGGAAGTTTTGCCTGTACAATGACTTGTCTTTGTATTGATCAGATGCTGCCTTGAGACTGTTTAGCATGTGATTTATTTTACAGGAAGTAAAAACCTCATGTCAAAGATCTACTATCTTGCTAACAACATCCAGATATGTATTATTATAGATTTTCTTTTGGCTTGGAGCCACACTAGTGATTTCTGAACTGGTCAATTTTATGATACTTGCTTAAGCATTCATGTTTTTAAGCAGCTGTCATTATAAAGACAGGTAAACTGTTACAGTGAGGACCCCTGCTGGAAAGCTGCACATTTTGTTAGAGAGGTTGACCAGACTCAAACCACTGAATTGAGACTGTGCCACTCAGTGGTCACAAAGTCTCATGACAAGTTGGCAACAGCTGGCCATTTGTCTCACAGTGCCTATTTTATATGATAGTGATGGTTAGTTGGTTATGTCTGTACCTCCTTTTCCAGGTGTGGGCAACAATCAGCTCAGGAACAAATACAGGAAACAATAGGTACAACCAAACTTTCCTGCACTTTTGGTAACAACAAAAAACACCGGTAAAGGTCCTGCATAAGTCTATATAAGTAAAGTAAAAGAATTTGTTCATAAGGGGTCACAAGTAAAAAAAAAACTGTTTAGCTATAGCACAGTGTTATAATTTATAAAATTGTTAAATATGTTTTTATAAAATCAGAAAAGAAACTAGTAACTTTACCTGTCAAATAAATGTAGGGCCAAGAGAAGTAAAAAAACTAAATTATTTCTGAAATGTAGTAGGGGAGATGTATGAAACTTAAATTCTCAAGTTAGATACAAGCACCTTAAAACCAAAAAGTTGCACTCCATCACTGACTTAAGATATCGATCTGCCCACACCCACTACACTACTCATACTTAAAAAAATTGTGATCACAGTTATCAGAGAGAGAGAGTCTATCATCAGTGCACACTCTTGAAGTTGCATTTGAACTTCTTGATGATGTCTTTGTGGAACTAAATAAATGTTGCTATTTGATGTATCCAGATCATTTAATAACAAAATTACTGCCCACTGACAGGATAACAGGATAGCAGTCATAAAAGCAGTGCAATTAAATCTTTCAAGAGTAGATGACATCTATGGTCCTCAATTCTCTCCTAAATGGAAATGGGCAAATACGACCTTTGAAGGACTTAAACGAGGGAGCAGACTGCACAAGGTTATAAATGATATTGACCTGTTGTTGTGGGAAATTAATGGAATTTCCTGCAAACGTTTGAAGTCTCAGCATGTAGCTGTTCTTGACCGGTCAGCTCGAGAAGGTCAACAGATGCAGGGGAAACCTGATTGGTATTCTAACACACTCAGCTGCAAAGTGCATTGGGCTTCAAAGAATTCATCCAAGGTCCTGACAGTGACCACAGGGTCAAGTGTTTCCATGGTGATTCCAAATGAATAAAGGAAGGACTCTCACTGGTTTACATTAGACCTTCATATTGAATCCAAATAAGTGCCCTCAAGACTGGACAGTGTGGATCTACAGCATTTTCACACAATCAGAAATGAGGAATTTTAATTTCTTAATGTATTAAATGTAATTTCATTCAACGTGTTGCTATGACAACTTTGTTGCAGTTCTTACAAGTCATTGTATTGCTGGCAGTAAAATCCGTGCACTAAATAATATCTCCACTGGGAGTCAGTATAGGGTTCAAACAAGTGCAAATCCATCACCATGGAAATCCTTCTCTGCATTGATTAAAAAACATCACATAGCCTTCAGCTTTCTCACCAGAAATGTGTTTCTGATATGTGCCAAATAGCCACTGGTTCTGAGTGAGACTCTGCATGGATTTAGGCAAAGACAAGCAGACAGTTACTTGGCCAAAGTATCTTCCTAATTTCTTTCTTTTTTTTTTCTTTTTTTTTGTAATTTCTTTGGTCAAGTAAGTTTGAAGAGATTGTAATGTACAGGTTAACTTCAGAGCCTCTTGGATGTTAGGCGATAGATGTTGTCTTGTTTGAGTTTGGGAAATTTGGGGAGATTGTGGCTGTGGGTTTGTGTCTGGTTTGAATTTGTGTTAATTTGAGGGTTTGTAGTCGTGTGTTTGTAGTTTTTGGAGTTATTGCTCAAGGAAAATCGACTTAACTGTGTTCAACAAATACAGTGTATAAAAAAATAAAAACCATGCATATGTGTGTACAGAGGTTTTAAGTCATTTATTTGGCCATGTTAATTTTTAAGCAGGATATTTCAGGGTTACAGGTTAGGTTAGAAGCAACATTTCTAGATTCTCTCGTAAGACAAGTATACGGATAGTATGTGAACAAATGTGTGTGTGTGTGTGTGTGCGCGCGTGCGCACGCGCACAAGTAAGACTGCATTTCAATTTAATTTTACGTGAGATACTTGTAGATTTCAATAGGAGCTACACCTGAGATAATATTAAGTCTTTTAAGGCAGTAGAAGTAGGCTCAGGGTTAAAGATGAAGGATATTGCCTAGTTTGAATTTGAATTTGGGTTATATAGTGTATGTTATTGGGGATGTTTACAGTTTGATGTGAACTTTTTGGTTGTGAGACAAATGTGCATGTGAACACTATGTGAGCATGCATGTGTACAGACATGTAAAGTCACAAAGTATATATATATATATATATATATATATATAAGTATTGCACCTTGGTCCAATTTGCAGCACTTGTACTTTGCTCTTTGTGTACTTGTGGATATGAAAATCACATATCTTGCAAAGCATACTATACATTTAAAGTAGTACATTTAAAATGTGTAGGAATTAGTGGCATCTAGAGGTGAGGTTGCAGATTGTAACCAACTGAATATCCCTCCCTTCTCCCTCCCTTTCCAAGCTTGTAGGAGAAACTCTGGTGGCCTTTAGGTATCATAAAAATGCAAAAGGCCGTGCTTAAAGCCAGTATTTGGTTTGTCCTTTCTGGGCTCTATGGATAAGGACCCACTCACTATGTAGATATGTAGGGCTCAATAATGCAAACATAACCATTCTTAGTTTTGGGTGATTTTATACTAATGAAAACATAATTATGAATATTATATTTGATTTCTGCCAACAGATCCTTGGTCCTTTTTCACACAGAACAAAGTGCAGGGGGAGATGTAAGCTAGACCAATGATACATAAGATCCTTGATAATCAGATCAGAAGTCTTTAAAAACCATTTGTGTGATATTATATAGCTGCATTGCACACCTGTGTTTCAGCTGATTAATATGTTTGATCTAAATGATTATTGTCCTCGCTTAGATTTATGTTCAACTTACTGAGTATGTGTGTGTGTGTTTCAGTGAGTGACTGAATCAGCAAGTGTTTTCCATGCATGTGTACCTTTGTTAGTGTGCAAGTGTCTGAGTGTATACATGAGTGCTGTGAGTTATGTGTCGTCCTCCATCCGTCATCATAAATGTTGGGCAGAGGAACAGTACAGCTTAAGTGTCTAAGGGTCTGTGGTTGTCTGTGGTTATGGAAATGTGGAAGGAAATGTGGATTTCTAGCTGCCGGGTTTTTCCATATTTTTTGTTCCATTAAATAAACACGTGTGACTTGATGAGTCGGTCTCAGTATCCTCCCCATGGACTTAAGGGTGATCGTGGCTGGTGGTCCATCGCTGTACAACCATTAACCACATTGTCTGTTCACACCACAGCACCCTCCAGTGGGACAGTCGACATACATCACATATTCAGCTTCCTACATACCTCCTCACACAAATAGACAGTTTATGGAAGACATACCCACAGCGGTAATCAGACCCGGTGCACAGATGGTTGTCTTTTAACCTGGAGAATTTGCTTTAGTTTTCTAAATAATCAGAAAACCACAGCACCCTCCAAACCAGAGGTGAATGTAAATGATGGGTGTCATTTTGCCTCAACTAGGATCCCATCTTCACTGGGAATATATATTAATAAACAACTGAACAAGGAGCTCATTCAACATTATGTGCACACAGAAATACACTGTGCAAAAAACAAAAGAGACATTATAGAATATTAAAAGATGTACTGAAATGGTGTAATAAGAAACCACTGATTGAAAGCATGTTAAGAACAACAATATATCATGTTTAGTGATCTTCCACTGCCTATTTGCACTAACTGGGACTCCAGTATCAGAATCCTGTGCTCAGTATGCCCACCATCCATTTTGACCACTTCCCTGCAACCATAACCTCTTGCAATCAAAAAAAAAAACTTTAATTGTACTGTAACTAGTTTGCTCTTCAATTTTAACTCGGTCCAGGTTTTATATGACAGTACTGTAACATAAACTATGAGATATAAAGAGGGTGGTTATTAGATCATACATTTAGATTGGAGGATTTGATATCGCTTGACATCTTTTACATTTTGAGGTTGAATTGTTCCAAGGAGACCTTTACAAGACAATTTTATAAGATGATGCTTTCCATGGCTCAAAATCTGGGGCTATCCCTTTTCTGAGTTGTTTGTACCTTCCTGTCAGTTTATACTTACAATAAGACAAACTTATATTTATCTCAGACAACTGTTTATAAGTCTTAAGTTCAATTAAAGACTGTCAGTTCCACTATGACAAACCTCTAATCACTGAGTGGGCCAAACATATTTTTTCCATTTTGAAGAGAGACACCATCCTTTAGTTATTTCCAACTCTGTTTTATCCCTTTCAGGCTTTCACTGGAGCATATTCACATCACATATATCTACACATCTTGTGTAGGTTTAACCTGCATATGTTTCTGTAGTATATTTAATATAATGGTGTACATTCACTAAATGTGCCAATCAGCTGTCAAACAAGAAAAATTAGGATGTGGTAGACAAAGGTGATGAGAGATCGCTGGACCATCTTCCATAAACTTTACAGGCCTCACACATGCAAGTATGTAGTGATGACATCCACAAAACTCAACATCACATGGATGGCCTTTTTTCTCGCTTATCTAAATGAGATCAAATTAATTCTGCTGTAAAAATGAATGAACCATTTGTTGAAAGATGCAGGACTCTAGATTTGCACAGTAGTTGTTTCAGTCATTTATCGAGCAAAAATCCCATTCTCTGGATTCAAATGTGATGATTGATGCTTTTCTTTGGTGTGGATTACTGTAAATTAAATACTTTCAGACTTTATCTGTGACACCTTGTACTCAGGGAAATTGTGATGCGCATTTCAAACTATTTTTTGACATTTTATAGTGCAAACGATTAGTTGATAAATCAAAGTAGTAAGAGATTATAAATACATAAATAGATTAATTGATGATGAAAAGAATTGTATCTGTTTTTCCACCTGTGCCCATACCCGCAGACTGAAAAATAGAAACTCCCTGTACATAGAAATAAATGCTTTTTGATATATATCAGTTTTGATTGTTGTTAACATTGTGAAAGAGAGGTGTTGATTCAGCTTTATATTAGTCTGTAGTTAGTGGTGTTATGATGGATAATATTACAGTGTGCACATGTTTTTATTTTTCTGATCTCTGTGTTCACTAATGTACAGATTTACAGTATGTGATTGAGGTATTTTAATGTAAGAGTTTTACAAGCTCTGGTTCTTGTTTTGATCTGTGACAAAATTTCAGTTTGAATCTTCTAGAACTGGGACAGATTTTTAACTGTGGTTTTTCTGCCTTGAAAAGTGTTTGGCAATATCGAGTTTTGGTTCAAGGCCCAGAGCTTTTCTTGTGGCTGAAATATTTGGACCTGAGCTGCATGGACTAGCTCTCTCTGACTGCCCAAGATCCATTCTTGGCTTTCTGGACACATTCCTTGTCCAGGTGCTGTGTATTTTCTTTTTCATTCTGCATGAGCACCTCGTGTAAACTTTTCCAGGCCAATTCATTTATTATTCAAACACACAATAAAAGGTTTCATCTTTCTGGCAGCCAGCCCTAGACTTCATGTTTTTTTAAGATATTCTGGTCTAACCATCAACTCTGCCCATTGAGTCGGCTTCAGAGGAAGAATGGAGGACATCCGTTAGGGGGAAAATTAATTTCTTAACCCAAATAGTAGAAAACAGTTTTCCAGCAGGCCATACATCATTCAAGGCAGTTTAGTTTGTTACGGTACCAGTTCAAAGGTCAACTTGTAGGAGGTCCGTCTGTCCATTCTCAGCTCCCTTGTGCTGTGTATAGAAGATGTTTGCATATGTGTTATGTGTGTTTCAGGGCGGCTCCACATTGTTTACAATATAGGTTTTATTGTGGGGTCTCCCAAGTAGTAACTTGCAGCCCAAGAATACATCAGTGATTGACAGAGAATGACGAGAGAGAGGGAAGTCAGACAGTAGGCTACTGCCTCTATGGAGTTACGATATACAGTGATGCTCATAACTGACCCCTCATTTATCTCTAAAATGAAGATACTAGTAGTGTAAGGAATGGAGTGGTAAAGTGGAAGGACTTGTTTTGGTTGACACAGATGTGTGAGCTCTACACACGTAGATTGGCCTGGCACCAATTCACATTTGCAAATGGGTCTTGAACCCCTCGGTTCATTTTTGATTTCCATGTGGCATTACCTATATACTCACCGGATGGAAGTCATTGGAATCATTTTTAGTTGAGGTAACATGTCGTCAAGGATTGCAGGGGAGCTTTTAATGTGACCTATTTAAATTTGGACATTACCTGAGTTGCTGTATCCCTATTCATCTGGTCTAATTTGGTGTCTCCAAGCTAAAGAAAACACTGTAGGTAACCTAAAACGTCTAATTTTGTCCAGTTTGCTCTCTGATCCTTTTCTGTGGTAAACTTGGGCAATATCTCATCTGTATGAATGTAGTGACTGTAGGGGTGGTTTGGCTTTGGTGGTGAATTTTCACTCCAGCGAAGTGAACAGTTACAACAGTTTACAAAACCTGAGAACTAGAGAGACTTTTTGGCATACACATCAACACAGTTGGGCTTGGTTTGGTTTTCTCAAAACCTCTTTGTTTTAGTATGATATCCAGCTCCTGCCAAAGATTTCAGTAACTCTCAAACTGATTTTGCCTCATGCCCGTCTTGACATGCGCTTAACTGATATTGCTTAAGGTGTTTGGGGAATAAAGATGATTCAGTGGACTTAACAAATATAGCGTTAAAGGTTTTGTAAAGACACAGAGGAACGGTGGGCTGTGCCATTACATACTGGATCTTTGAATAAATCTTAATCTTCAATCACTGGCTATTCAACAGAGATTTAATTTGAGAAGTAGTAGGATTAGAAATAGAATATCAACTATGACAGATACTCCATCCTCCATCTTGTTGTTAAGATCTTAACTGTTTTAGTTTGTATTGATTGATTGTTGTAATGTTGGTATCTGGGTGCCTGGGGAAATAATGAAACTACCATGTATAGTGAGGGTCAATAGGGGTCCAACAATATATTTTTGGCCCAAGGCTTCCTAGGATGTTGATCTGGCCATGGCTAGTACTACAACTACTGCTACTTCTACTGCCACTAAATTTGTTTGGATTGCTTCATTTTCTATTGTTTTCTACTGATATTTATTTGTAATTTCCATTTGGGATTAATAAAGTACTCTAATCTATCCACTACTAGTGCTGTTATAACTGTAACTATAACCACTACTACAATGAAAGAGACAAAAAGTCCTGCTGCCATATCAACAATTTATTATTGTTAGTTTATTGCAGTTTTAAAACTAGGGCAATTATACCAAACAAATGCCAACTAACACTCTGTAGGTGCATGAATGAAGTAAAATTCATCTGAGATAGTTCATACATGGACCTCTGTATTTATAATTTGCAGATAATGTCATGTAACTATCTTTAATCTCCAGGAGAATCCTTTTCCTTTATTGAAGAACTGACCCATGTCATAAAATACATGGTATGTCAAGTTTGTGAAGGTGAAATTGTGCTAAAATTGAAACAAACCAAATAGCACAAATAAAGGTCACAGTTTTTAGAATAAATTTCAGAGCTGCATTTTATTCAAGCATATTATACCTGGCATGCATGCATGCATGCCATGTCAGAGCCCTTGGTTTGACATTTAATGATGGCAACAGTCTGTGTAGTGTTAAATAACACAGGGTAGTGCAGTGGGCCGCCTAATATATGGGCCATTTGGGACTGTGGACTGTACATTAGCTGTTCTCCCCAGCTACGAGGAGTGCCAACATTTACAGTCATTATACAGATTATTTCAATGTGCTTTCAGTCACAAGGTAGACATTAAATAGTGCTTTTGTGTAAGCTGAGCACAGTTTGACACAAACCATGATGGGCGGATTGGTTTCAGAGCATAAAATGCATGAAATGAAGTGAAACAGGCTGTGAATTCACTTACTGTGTACTTATTGGTTGTATTGTCTGACATGGTACCATGGCAAAGAAAAGAGGAAGAAAAAATGTTAGGGAAGAGAACCTGCTCTGTCTATCCTGTTTTCTTGGATCTATCATTTTAGATTTAGCACTAGATTTGGCACTGAGTTAATCAGTGTCATCTTGTTTTCATTATTCATTTATAGTAATAAGACATTTTTCTTCTTTTGATTGCATCAAATGCATAAATATTTCATTTTCTTTAGGTACTGACCTCGCCCTCTTACAAATACTCTGTCTTCTGGCTGCACTGTTGCCAACGATCAACACTTAGGAGGCCTGGCAAACTGCAGAAGCAAGAGCTCTCTTGTCCCCATATGCTGCATCCCAGCATGCTATCTGTTTGTCCCAGGTCAACACTGAGTCCCATGAGCATTCCACACATACTAACACCTCACTGTAGATACTCTACCCACAATGCTTTTCAGCAGGCACCTGTGTTTATAGCCCAATACCTTACCCTTTCACCTAGTGAGAAACATGTCTGTATTTTTTCTCTTCTCTAGTTAAAAACAGCAGATAACGGGGAAGCAAGGCACTATGAGTGGAGTCAGCATCATAAGAAATATTTGTATGTTAGGATCAACCTCAGTGTATGTGAGTGTGTGCTGCAGCATGTTTACAATACTGTAACATGCATGTGGGAATATACAATTTGTGTGTAGCTCCATCTCTGATATCTGTTAAATAGCAAGTCAGAATAGTCATTTAACCTCTGACCTTTCAGCACCTAAATTCTGCAGTGCCTGTGTGTGGTCACATCCTGCTGTTTGCCCTGTGCTCTGACAACATGCATTCACCCTGACCGTCCTGCTCATTCTTAAGCTCATTGTTACGATTACTATCAAGCTATGGAATGGAATATTCCATATAACACAACTCTCCAGAGCCACAGAGCACTGTCATTAGTTACAGGCCTTAGTTAAATGAATAGTTTAGACATTTTGGGAAATACACTTATTTACTCACTAGCATACACATTATATTGTATCTTGTTTGTTTAATCCATACAAAGACCTAAATGATTTAAGTTTTTTAATTTTATGGGTGATTT
This sequence comes from Seriola dumerili, assembly GCF_002260705.1. Lineage (NCBI taxonomy): Eukaryota > Metazoa > Chordata > Actinopteri > Carangiformes > Carangidae > Seriola > Seriola dumerili. Next base: position 16,257,748 of record NW_019174307.1, read on the forward strand.
TGTGCAGCAGGGTGAGGTACCTTACAGGTGTGTCCGCCCATAGCCTGAGAATAAGTTAGCAAGGTAGCAAATAGGATAGCAAATTGGTTTGTTTTTTGCACTTCCATGAAGTTGGAAGAATTTAAGAGACAGAGAATCATAAACAATTAAAGCAGCAGAGTCTTTTAGAGAGTCCCTTTATGTCAAGCTCTAAAAATGCATGATAATACACTTCTCTGCCAGGTCTCCAAGCCCAGTCCAAGCTAACCCTGATGACATCACCATTGTGACTCTCTTCAGGCTAATGTTTCAGCCAGACTAAGAGAAGCGTCAACATGTCCCACAACTGCCTGCTTAGGGTGGCTCCATCATCTTGTCAGGCAAGTACGGTTTATTACTGGCTTCTGTGGTTGTGGAAGTTGTATTTCATAGAAAAAGAGGTTGCTGCAGGGGCTGTGTCTGACTGTAGTTTTATTTCAGTATTTCACAATAAAAATGTGACAGATTTAGGGTGTGATCGGCTGCTGTTCTGTGCCTTTCCGACGCTTCCAGGTCTCTTATCATTATTTAGCTGAGGGATGTGTTGGAGGGAAAATAAATGGGAGGTAGCGACTCTGCCTTGTTCGCTGTGTTCCGTCTGGCTTTACCAGTGACCACCAAATCAAGTAGCATGGTTGGGGTTTGAGAGGGTCTGTTAATCCTTGCAGAGTATGTGGGATTTATACACAGCATGACAGGAAGTGTTGCCTGGGAGGGTCATCTCAGAGGTGGAACATCCTCTTGCCTTAGACAAAGTGAGAGACGTACTTGCAAATAGTTCATAAATCAGAGTGTCATTTGGAGGAGTTGAAATCAACCATCATCTGCACACATTGTGCAAGTATTGGCACAAAGCTATGAAGACTATTAATCACGCCAAGGCAAATATAGAATGTTGACTTGTGCTGTCTATTGGTGTGTGTGTGTGCCCATGTCTGATTGATTATTTTCAGTAATTAAAGCACATTTTTAAAGGTGAGTGAATAAATGAATCTATATTTAATGCAGAATTTAAAAGTATTAGATGATTCAGTCAATCAGTTAATTTACAAACAAACACATCAGAGGAGAAAGACAGATGACAGGACAACCAGAGGACAGGAAAACAGAGCAGATCTGTAACACCTCTTCACTTTTTCTGTCCATGTCTGACCTTGTACTAAAAGACTTTATGCCCCATACCCCCCTGTAAATATGTTTATCTGTCACTAACGTGTTTTACCCACTCACCTAAAATCTGACCAGTAAATCAAACATGTCAAGAATCTACAGACTGTCTGTCTCCCTCTGATATGCCTCACAGTATACCGCTCATATCATTCAGTCTGCTTGCCGAGTTGTGGATGCAGGTGTCTAGGAACGAGGCAGTCGTACCACAGTGTGATGAGGGAGTATGGGGGGGTTTCTGTACATATGTGTGACTGTAGGCTGTTTTGGATTATCTAGTAGGTGTGACTTTAGATTCCCATAAAGATTTCCTCCACTAACAAAACCTGTGCACAAGGCCCATGCTCACAGCAGCAGAAACATATTTTGGGAAATATGCTTATTTACTTTTTTACCCCAAGTGAGATGAGAAAGGGTGTCCAGGTGATTTGATAACTCAAGCCAATTGACTTGCTCATGTGAGGGTTAAAAAAATACATCCAGGGTCAAAATAGTTTTGTATCTCTTACATTTACATCTCGTTATCTTGAACATAGATTTTGGCTGATGTGAGGCATCTACATTTTAATGCATTTTAGCCACTTCTGTATTATTTAGTGATGCATATTGGAGTTTTAAGAAAAGTCTGACTCTCCCAGCAATAAGTACCGTATTCGCCCAAATATAAGCTTACTGATCCTTTTACTTCACATTTTTGGAAAAAAAAATTAATTCACCAGAAATATTTTTTCGTCATGGCAACTTTTTTGAGTAGTGAGGAGTACAAGAGATTACAATTAGAAATTCATTAATTACATTACAGTAACTAATCCCAGTAACGCTGGCTTGTTCAGTCTTACCAGGAGTTTGATGGAGGGTTGATGTCAGTTTGGTCTGTATGTTTTAATGGGCAGACTGGTCCAGGAAACTATTGAAGTGCAGGGTCTGAACCAAAAGCGGAGAAATGTGACTCCAAAGTTGTCGTATTTAAATCGTGTGTGTTGGTCAGCTGATGTGGAAAGTTTTAGCCACAGGTACATTTTTTTTTAGAGTTGGAGGGTGTGTAACTGGGCCTCTGAAGTCAGGACTTCAGGAGAGCTGTGTGCACTCACTGAGGTTAGCAGCTGGATAGTCAGTAAATCCCCCCCAAACTGTGTGACTGTCTACTTCCTGCCACAATCTCTCTCTATTTCTTTCTACATGCTTTGAATACAAAAAATGCAGCGTGTGGATGCTGAGGATGCTAAATGGAAGTGCCAACTTCTCTGTGACACAATCATAGCCTGGACTGTTTATTTATTATTATTTATTAATATTTCAATTGTCTTACATTTACATTTCTGTTTTATGTGCATCTTTAGAGACAAGATAATGTGGAAATTAATCAGTTTAGGCACACATGTGAAATTGGCATAAATCTGCTCATCTCCCCCTTGGATAGAAAGCAAATAAGTGTATTTCCCAAAATGTGAACTATTTTGTCAAAATATACAGATCACAAACATCACTCCTGCTCACATTCCTCTCAGACAAAGATACATCTGACAAAGACGATTCAGCTCTGTTTGTTTTTGATGTCCTGTAATATATTTCATTTGGATAAACTGCTGTTTTTACAAGGGTCCATGAGAAAGAGAGAGCCTTTTGAATCAGACTCGACCCACCAAGCCACCTCATACCTTGTAAACCCTGTACCCGTCTCTCTTGGTGCAGTGATGTCATCGTTGGACAGCCCCGGGTGAGAGACAGGAATGTTACAGCCTGTCGATTGAGGCAAAGGATTGTGGGCTGGCTGCTGTGTATGCGTGTTTTTTAACATGTGGTATGAAGAGAGACTGTGCATGTGTACGTCTCTAGTATGGGCATGTATAGGGGGCTTTGCTGCGACACTGCTGTGTGAAGACTTGTCTAGGTACAACCAGCTGTGAGCGGGGGAGTGTGTGGACCGCCTGTACATTCACAGCAAACTCACAAAGCTAAATAAACCCACTACTCACTTAGAGACGCAGATACATGTACAGTACAGTAGGATGAATACGCAACTGTAGCCACAGGGTTTGTTGCTGGTTCCCTGGGTAGACAGAATGGAGACTGTGGTGTTTAAGGTCATAATGACTGGTCATGGTGGTTGGGCCCGAACCATGGGAGCCCCCTGTGAGGAATACATTACACATTTAGTTCCACTTCGGGAGAAAATTAGCCTAAATGTGTGATCCAGCAGTTTGTGTTGTCCAAATCAAAGACCAATCCAAAATCTGTACAAATATTGTACGTATGACAAATGGCTGATAATTTTGAGATAAAGTAAAGGCTGTGGGATTTTGACTTTACTGGAACGCCTCACTTTTTAAAACCCCACAGTGTGCATCTGTTTCATTGGGTGGAGGTCTGTGAGAGAGGGAGGTGGCAGTACAAGTCCTGGGAGCCCCACTGTGTGAGCAACAAGGTTGTTTTCTTAAAAAACTGAATAACAAACCTCTGGCCTTGTTGGTGGTGAGAGGGGTATTTTTGAAGTGACACAGGGGACTCTTAAACCCAATGATTTATGACTAGACCTGTGGTAGGGAGGCAAGGAACGAAAAGTACCCACCCTGAGTGTAGCAGGTGTGGGGTGAAAGCTGCAACACTGATGAAGCCAATGATGAAGAGAGGGCAGGACTAAACTAACCTAAAGGCAGCTGTAGACCTACAGTAAATCTGTTAGCAAGCTTGCTGTGAAGGAAAATATGAAGATTTACATTGATTTTACTACATTAAATAAACAGCTCTGTGGATGGTAGATAGAAAACAACAAATACTATAAACTGCTATGATATTCAGCCGTAGGGAAAACCTTCATCTGATCATGATTGTTTTTTGTTTGGTCTGTTTTCACCTAAAAGTCTAAAAAAAAAAGTGAAGAAAATTCCAATCCAGTGAGATTATTTCAGCCTTTAAAACTGCATTGGTATCTTAAGACATAATATGGCAAATTCTGGTGTTAGCTTTATGAAAAATGACCCTTGATTCTTGAAAATTCTTGAAGGAATTTGATTTGTGATAGATACTGGTAAAACTCATCTGGTACCTACTTGTTTATTTATTTTTCACTCATTTTAGGAAAATAAGGTTTTGGTATGAGACTACAGCTATGCTATACTAATGTCAACACTGTTTACCATGTTCACCATCTACAGTATTAGTATGCTAAAACTTTCCGATAAGCTGATTAACACGACGAGCAGCCTAGTTGTGGAGATATTTCAGCATGAGCCAAAGTGGTGGACCGGCCAATAGATTGACATTGCCCATAGAGCCATGGTGCCAGAGTGACTCTCTTCCTGACATGAGTCTTTTTGGTTTACCACCTCCATTGTCCATGTGTAGGGTTAGTTCAGTGTGACCTACGGGGTCAGAGAAGGAAGGTCAAGGTTCACTGTTCTGGGCACTGGGGCAAAAGTTCAAAATAGTAAAAGTCTAAAAAGAAAGAAGCTGATCACACACTTGTTGAAAAGCATTGTAGGTATAACCCTGATTTACTTGTTGTCTGCTGAAAGAGTCCCCCAGCAGCTGGATGCCCCTGGGTGACATCATGAAGAGGTAAATATTAACTCAGTGTGAGATCAGAATCTGGCAACGGGGACATAAATATTTTCAGACTATATTTAGGTAATTACCCAGTATGGAGATGCTTTTTTTAAAAAAAAGGAAAACAGCAGTTTGATTACTGACAAGGAAGGTATTATGAAGACTGGCATTCCCATGTTGATGGCACTGATTGATTAACAAATCACTAGTATTTTTGGGTGGTTTCCAGCAGAGCTAAATTCCACAGCTCTCTGTCCCTACGGGTGAGGTGACATGGACACTTTCAGATGTTTACTTTTGTTTGCACTGCAAATTCCAAGATTGCCTCATGGTGAAGAGGGACAGAGTAAGGAATGTGGACGACTTACAAACTCAGATGCCGTAAACTCATCTGAAAATGTGACAGCACTATGGGACCGCAACTCAAACTCATCTTACACTGTTAAAAACAGATTCTTAACAGAGAGTTACTGTGGTGCTGGGCTGATTGTCTCCGCTTTATGACTGTAAAATGTAAACTCAAAGCAGTGCAAATATTTAGAAATACATCTATAGTCGTCGTGCTGCACTGAAGCTTGCTGGGACCCCGTAGGCCTTTGGACAACATGTGCATTCATTCACAAAACACAAGCATGCACAGTTTGAGGAGCAGAGGTCATAGAAAATAGTGTGTGAAAGTTGGAGACCATGAGCAATAGATAGACAGTGATAAATGACAGACTGGGCACAGATTGCTCTGTAAGTTACAAATACTAATAAGAAAACTTCAGCACATTTCCCCACACTGACAAGCATACTACATCTTCTGCCTAAATGCCATTCTGTCTGCCATCTAACTGTTTGTACTATTAATACGTAGTATTTATAGTATGACCAAACAAGTGTTTTTTCTCAGCCTGTAAGTGGTTCGCCACTGGAACGCTTAGGCTAAAACACAAATACCTAGTGTAACTCTCATCAGGGGCTCTGGACAATGTCATGCATAATACGCATCATAAACTTTCTCAAGGCACAGAGGAGACGTGCCAGCTGGTGGGAAAACAAAGACACTCTATCTTATATACTGCATGCAATTCTTTGTTTGGATACGTGCACACGAAATATGTTGTTAATCGTGTATGTGTGTAGATTCTGGGTTATTCCCACTCACTATATGTCTAACACAGGAGCGAAGAGCTTCATGCGTCCGCCTACTTCTCATGAAGACTCACTTGTGTTTCTAATCCCAAGACTGCAGCCATGTGCGACACTTTGGGGCAATGCAACAAGCTGAAAACATAACATTGATATATTATCACCTGTTAAAGCTGATATGGCAAACATGTTGGGAAACAGTCACTTATTTGCACATCCAGCAGACACAGAGCAACATTTGAATTCTTATTGAGTCATGTGGTGAATGCCAGAGTATAATAGTAACTCGTTTTAGCTCTGTTTTGGTCTCCACCAACTCCTTACCTGCTGAATGCTTCACTGTTTTCATCAGCTGGTTGCTTACTTTGTGTGGTTGCTGTTTGTAGCAGGACAGGTTGTGGACAGTGGGTTTATCAGAGCTTTTATTCTGAAAACAGCTGCCTGCTGCTGCTGGAAACAAGGTTAAAAAGGTTAACTCAGCAGAGTTGAAGAGACTGTATAATAGGATGATAATTATTTGTAGGTTCACTACTATAAGCAACTCCTTTCACATTACATACAGTAACTTCTTCCATTGTTGATATAAAAATAATGATTAGTGCAGCTTTAATTTGTGGACCCTTTCTGGTAGAAGAACAAACTGAATGATAAGATGACATGAGTCAAAGAAGAGGACTTTGCAGCATTGAAATAACAGCACTGAAGCAGTGCTCAGGACCTGCTTTCACATGCTGCAGCATACAGTAGAGCAGGTGCAGGCTGGATGGTGAGAGGCAGTTGTGAGGCCCATTGAGGCTTCATTAATGGAACAGGAAGAGATTTGAAGCACAAGGGCAAACACACACAACTCATTACACCCTGGCTATCGTGTACCTTTCACACCGCAGCTCAAAGTGTGTGCGTGTGTGTGTGTGTGTGTGTGTGTGTGTGTGTGTGTGTGTGTGTGTGTGTGTGTGTGGTGCATTCATTGCATTTATATGAGTTTTGTGTTTGAGTGGGCGGGTGGAGAACAATTACAAGCTATGCCCCTTAGAGATGAAAACTGCATTAGAGTATTTGGACTTTAGGTTGTACGTTACGTTACATTTACAAACACCGTAGCATTGAAGCTAACATGATGACTTTAAAATGATTACCTCATTAATGAAGGATGATTTCATTAGAGCGTTTTCACACGGATATAAGACGATACAATTTTATTAGTCTAATGTTTTTGGTTTGTCGTATAAACTCGACATAGCAGTAAAAATGTTTGATCCTGCTGAGACCATCATTGAGGCTGACAGTCCTCAGCTACCATATGACGCCAAAGACTGGTAAGCTGACTAAGCTGACACCTGGCTGTTGGAGATACAGCAAGGCATCCACCCTTTTACGCCACTGTGTCACTTTGGAACTGCACGCATCCACTATCTCTCATACTCACGCACATTAAGCCACCCTTAACCACGACCCTCATCCAGGACACACTGCTGGCCTCTGTTCTGCAACTAAAATCCCAAGAGCAAAGAGTGCAGTGATTTACGCAAAGGAAATAAAAGAGAAGACACAGACATAGCACAGGTACAATACTGTTCATACTATGTATAGTTAGGTGACAGGACGTCACAGTTACGAAGTTGTTGTACACAGGTGTCAAAACTGCCCTGGAAAGTATCTGTCGTCACAGACCAACAAAGAACCTCTGAGAGAAAGATTGTTTTCAGTCTGTGGCTGTGACTCAATGCTGCTCATCAGACAGCTTTTCACCACGTTTAATTCTGACTAAAGTTTTCACCCTCTTGCTAAAATAGGTGTGAAATCAAGAATGTTATTTTTCCCTCTGCTTTTAAACACATGTCAAATTTACACTGGTGGTGATCCTCGCATGATTGGGAAAAAAATCATGGCAAAATAGACTTTTTGTATGTTTCAGCGGTAGAACAAGTGCTTAAATAATTTACTTAGAAAACTAAATAAGTAATACCGCAATAAATTTATTGTATATATTGTTCAAGTGTTGCATTCCCATTTGATCTAATTAATTTTAGGGTATTAGTATTTGAATTAAAATATAGTTAAGTTTCAAAATGAAATGTGCCAGAACAATGAAAGGTTGTCACTTCAGAAAAATTTGAATTATTGATATATTAATGTATAATCTCTACTTTGATGCTGTATTGGTCAAGGTGGCGCCAACTCTAATAACACTATACTGTTAGATTTGTCTAACTGCAGCAAAGGATCATGTTTCCATAGTTTGTTGCCTATTTTTAAACCTTAATTGTTAGATTATAATGATGATATAATTATAATTATTAATAAATAATAATTATGTTATAAATTAAGTACAGCCAACTATTATATTTATATTATTACATATATATGTACTGTGGGACCATAGCTGTCAGACAAATGTAATAATATAATATAATTTGGAGGATTAAAAGTATAACTTACAAAAATGAATACTTGAGGTACCATTGTCACTTTCATAATACATATATTTAGTTACCTCTCCCCTCTGAGTAAAATTTTAATTGTACAAGTGCTATAATGTCTTTACATGCAATAGTTCACATATGGTAAATATAGTCCCTGGAAATACTTAATTATGATCTCAGGTGTGTGTATGTATGCATCCTTGGCAGTTTGAGATGGTTTTTTACCAGGTGTGTGCCAGGACAGGTGATCTTGAACAACCAGCTCCAGTGTGTCTGGACTCATACACAAGGTTAATGATTTAATCTGCTTTTTATTGCATTCAGTGGCCAGTATATCACAACATTAATGAGGGAAACATTCCTCTTTATCATTGTCATCCATTGTGGGCGCTCAGCAGGGGGATGTGAGCATGTTTTGCCACTATAAATTATGGCATAACATTTTTGGGAATTATATTTATTCTCAGTCAAGTCCCCATCCCTCCCTTCCTCTCTCTCTCTCTCTTCCTCTCTCTCTCCCACCAACCGGGGTGGCTCCACCTTCCAGCAGATATAAGCTGTGTCCACAAGGTGTGCGCCTGTTATGAGCACATATCCCAGGGTCCCCTCTGTGTGGTTTCTGTCTGCCTGCTATTCTGTCTGTTAGTCTGACTGCAGTGATTATTTCCCCATAAACGGCCACTCACAAAGGTAAGCACTGCTATATTCTCACAATATCAAGTGTTTCACAGGCATTTGATTTTAACCGATGATAGCAGTTCATTTGTGATTGATACAAGCATTTTCTTTTTCTTTTTCATGAAAGTTTTGTTTTATTGCCTTTAATGAGTTGTTTGAGCATTCTGTGACTTAGTTTCCAGTGTTGTTTCATTACATACTAACCATCCAATAGATCTTCTAACAAGTAAACTTAGTCTGCTTTAATTCTAACTGTAATTTTGCAGGAATGCATAGTGAAATTATTTGAGTTTGACTGGTTGAATTGTTGATCACAGAGCGACTCATTGCAGAATTCAAAATGCCCCCTTCCCCACTATTTTAACATAGTTCCAATTTCAGATTTGATCAACGTTTTAAACGAAAGCGCCAATATAAATATATCAATGAAAATAAATTTTAATTGATATACATAATTCTTATTTCTAGTCCAAAATCATATGTGTGTTCTTCGTAACAGAAATAAAATGAAGTGTCAGTCATAGCTGTTTTGGGCTGCTGTAGGATTTGATAGGCCTCACAAATCTGGCCTTTAGCTATGGAGTTAGCATCATCTCTGTACACCCTCGTCCTTCAGGGAACATGTCCACAGCAGCAGTGGGGTTTTGTCAGGCAGCTGCATGTACAGCATCCCTATAGTTAGGCTGATTTCTCCAGGGCTTCAGAGAGCTGAAGTGTGTGCTGTACATCCCTCTGTAAGAGAAAGCCTCTGCTGAAGGCAAATATACATTCAAATGTTTTGTGTGCATGTGTATGAGCGTGTACATGCAGAAAGCTGAAGCCAAACTGTCAGATGTATGTGACTGGGGCAAGACCAGCAGTTTGGTGAGAAGAGACTGCAGAGCAAACGTGGTCTTTGGCTCTGAGCAGCTCTGTCTCTCTGTCCTGATTTGCTTTGTGATGCTCTTTCTCTGAGAATGCTCCTCAGTTTGGGGCCTCATCCGTCACAGCAACTTTTAAATGAGTCACTTGCTACAAGATAAAATCTTCATCACTTGATTTTTATTCAGTACAACTCCTCTTGGTCATACTTTTAGGAGGAGTGTGCAACCTGAGGAATCATCTGAGGGCTCAAAAGCCTGAGCAAATGTAGGTTTTCAGGCCTGTTGCTATGAGGCTACAGCTGAGATATGATTTGTACTAGTTACTAAAACATAAATGTTCACAAGGCAATGTGGGTTTTCAGGACTGTTGCTGGCCATTCATATGATTCCATATCCATGCAACTCAATCCTTTTACAGAAACTACAGTCCTTTAGTTGCATGTCCATGAATGAAAATTTTAATGAAATATTTTGATGCACTTTGGTGTTAGTATGTGGCATCAATGCATGTGGTATCTGCAAGTTTTATTGTAGTCTGACACATTACACCACATAAAAATAAAATCTATTAAACAAGCCTTTTTTCTATTGATTACAAATTCTTCCTTTCTCTCTCATTTCTGCACATTCGGTTTCTTTCTCTCTTCATACTGTAAAGTTGATGTATTGGACCTGCATTGACCTTAGATTGTGTAAGTGTTACTACAAAAAAAGGCCTTAGATATGGATGGTTCTATGCACAAGAGGTAAACTTTGTGTAAAGTGTGTGTGTGTGTGTGTGTGTGTGTGTGTGTGTGTGTGTGTGTGTGTGTGTGTGTGTGTGTATATACAACATTGCACCTCCCTGTATACATTATTCAACAAACTTTAGGAATGTGCAGGACAAAAAGGGACAAAAAGGCCCAATGAAAACCAAGAATGATGGTAGGGTAAAGGAGAGGGAAAGAAGTAAACACTTTGGTCATTTAGCTGCACAGCTGTGTACGTGTGTGTACGAAGTTTGTTTGAACGGGGACGTTTGTAGCGTGACTTGAAGAGGTGTTAATTTTACGAGGTGTGCTTTGTGATAAAAGCTGCGTTAAGGGAGCCGAGGAGCTGCAAATGTTTTTCCCTTTCACTGAGAAACCACAATGTCAGGACACTTACCAAGATTGAGTGCACGGGTACAGCTGGCTTAAGTATGAATTTGTAAATGGTTTGCAGCACAGGGAGGAAGGCAGAGTGGTTTGACAAACATGTTCTGTGGGATTTAAACACTAGTTTTTGGTCAGGCCTCCTGTCAGCAGGAGAAACTAGAGTTTATGTAAGACCTAACTTGGTTGAATAAGTGACTATTTCTGCTTTTGCAATGCTGTCTTTCTACACACACAAAAATATAGCACAAGCAAAATGTTCACATAAGATGATCCAACCTCAAATCTTTGCCCAAATTTAATCAATACCTCCTGCATCTCATCACCTCTGGACTTTGCTGTAGTTCTTTTCTCTACTCTGTTAGCAAGGTGGATTAAAGAGACATGCTGTCTTGCCCTCTGACCTCCACTGCAGTCTGCAAGGTCACTGAGTGGCTCCAGGTCACTGAACCGGGATGTTTCCAAAGTGAGAAAAAGGCCAGTGAGGGCAAACAGACAGATGGAGACAGAGAGGAGAGAAATGAGGCAGAGGGTGAAGATGGTGAAGAACAGACATGGCTCTGTTCACACTGAGACATAGGGAGAAAGGGACACTGTGGGAAGAGAGCCGTCTGTATCTGACAGAGGAGAGAGAATAGACAGATGTGTCTGGAGACGTGAACACAGTATAAACAGGTTATATTTCCAGAGATTAAAAAGTGCTTGAACGTGGCACACTGCTTAGTTGTGTTTATTCGGTAGTCATGTCCCATCAGCTGACACACTGTGTGTGCATCAGTTTGTGTAAGCTAAAGTGCGTTTGCGCGCGTGTGTGTGTGTGTGTGTGTGTGTGTGTGTGTGTGTGTGTGTGTGTGTGTGTGTGTGTGTGTGTGCGTGCGCACGCTCGTTCGTGTGCGTGTGTGAGCATGAGCAATACAAATCCAGGGCACCAGACGCAGTTGTGTTTCCTGAGTGAAAAATCGGCCAGAATTCACTCAACCATTATGTGTACTTCTTCCTGACCCACATTGTTGAGTTCTGACGTGTATGATGGAAATTACACCAATTTAAAAAGACATGAATTACATTTACTTTATTTACAATATGTTTACAATATGTATGAAATTATTCAGGTGACACTGCACTCCAGAGATCACTGTTACACAATATAATTACCACCTAAGTATTATGTTCAGTGGTAGTCCTGACACTACAAGCATTGAAAGGTAATTCAAAGCAAATTAACTTATCTCAGTAGCTTTCTTGAATAAAATGAAGTAATTTTTTCTCTTTTTGTAATGAGCTAAAAACACATTCTTCCACGATGTTTGAGGAATTTTTTTCCAGTGTTCTGTAGTTTTGATATCCTTATTCTTTCTTCACACATTTGTTCATGGGGTGGCACAGCTGTGGCGGTTTTAATGACATTATGGAGATTGCAGCTTGTATAAACTGCAGTAACACCTCAGCTTCCGCCGGCTGAAAGTTGATTCAGCAAAAAAAACAATACAGCTTACAGACATATGATACCCATGAGTCCTCTCACGTCGCACACCTGATGGACAGTTTGCTGTGTTTGGTTTATGTAAAATGTCAAAAAGATGGACATCTGGAAGTAGTCGAGGAAACAGAGGCACATACATACGCGTTCATACACACATGACACATAGACATACAGTGTAGACTGCTTTCAGGTTTGCTTATTTTTGAGGCTGTCTGGGCCAGACGGGACATGCTGAGAGCTCAGTGGTGTATGACCCGCCACACATGATTTTGGCAGCAGATGTTGAAAAATTTGGGTTTGAACCACAGATATTTGTACCTCTTTGTCCCCTTGGGTTGTTGTCTAATGGTAAATGTGTCAGGTCAAATTTGAATTACAGGATGGGATGTTGTGAGTGTGAAAAAGTAAATGAAAATGTTTTTTATAGTGATAGATACAAACAATTATAATGTTTTTTTTTAACAATCAGCACTTTTCATAGCATTCCCAGCGTGAGCAAATGTGATAAAGTTGTTCTACATGGGCTTTTTGAGCCGTGCTGGCAGCATGGTTTACCCCTTATGTCCAAGTTGAAATATCTCAACAACTACTACTGCTATGAAATTTTGTACATACAACCATGATTCCCAGGGGATGAATCCTTGGGACTTTGGTGAGTTTCATCCAGCACCACCACCTCTCACAGACTACGATAAACAGACATTCATGTTCACCCACTGAATTGTAATAACTTTTTGTCCAATTTGTCCAATACTTTGGTTTATGACCAAACACTTAAAAAACTAATGGCATCCCCATCAGCCTCAACTGTACTTTGTGTTTAGCACTAATAAGCAACTATTAACATGATAACACACTAAACCAAGATGGTGAACATGGTAAACACAAGTACTGCTTCACAGAGCCGCTGGCATGGATGTAGACTTTCAGTCCTATATAGTGCAATAAATATAAATATGTAATTATACAAGACACAGGTGATTATTGTACCATAGAAATGATAATAAATATACCATTAATTTAGAGGAAATCACTTGATTAGGCATGAATACATTACTCTTCACTGTTTCAAGTTGACTTTAAAATGATCCCAGTTATGATCCGTTTTTGAAAATATGTGTCCATTGCACAGGATGTTGTGCATGTTTGTGCATTTGTCTACAGTTCTCTCAGTATTTTTTCAACTGTGCGTGTGTCTTTTCCTGTTATATTAACAAGCTAGTATGGGAAGGGTGTGAACTGAATGATATACTGGTGAAATCTGCCTGGTATGAAAATGTAGAACATGGTTTCTGTTCATGTTTAGTTACTGTTACAAATGACTGCTTCTCAGAGAATCCTCATTGAGGGAGACAAACTGTTTCACACTTCTGTGTGAAAAATTAAACTGTAAATCTTGCAAATGTGAGAAACCGCTCACAACACGCTACTCATGCCATCAAAACTTCTCACAGCTGTCGCACATTTATATGTGACTTCATGTCTGCCATAGGCATGAATATAGATGGAGGGATGACACTAGTGCTTGAAAATAAATGTAATGGGTATAACAGACTTCTTTATAGTCACTTTGTTGTACCCTTCTCTCTTTCTGTTTTCTGTAATAACAACTTAACTTGGAAATTGCTGGTCAATGTTTATGTCAGAGTCTGAAAGTGGCTCTACTGTATGAACAAGTCACTCGGGAGGCAACACTTATGTAGAATAATGTGTTGGAGAAAAGCACACCAGGTAAAGACGCAAGGTGTTTCCATCACTCTGTGGTCACCATGACAATGTTATGGCGTTGCTATGTGACACTGAACAGACCTTCGTTGTGCGGGTCCCTCTGATCTGTAGTTGCAAATTTTGTTAGAATATTTCCACCCCTTTTAAAGACACCTATGCACACACACATACCAACACTGAGCTGGGACGTTCCTAAAACGTAGTAAAACCGTCACATTTTCTTGTCTGGATAGATACACATTATACATCAGAACTATATCACCAAACACCCTGCCATCTCTCTAATAAGCTAAAAAACAAGAAATAAGCATATTTACATTAGATACATTAGTCATTACATTACATTAGAATGTGATACAGATGGTCTAAATGTCTAAAATGACAATGGTTAAGTGTTTGTAAGGTGGTCTTGTTATGAGAATGTCAAAAGTGATGAAATATGAATTTTGGTGTAATCAATTCATTCAGCTGCATGTATGCCATAAAAACTTCTTCATCCCGTTGTGGAAAGTAGAGGAGAGTGAGTTTTTCATTTGATAGTGGATGAAAGTCTGCACATTTTTCACAAAACCTCAAAACACACTCAGGGTCTTGAAACACTTATGATGGCTTTCTCACCTCTAAGTATTAGTTGTCAGACATGTCTGATTATTTTAACCTGACAAATGTCTCAGGATCAATGCACCTCTTTCACCGACCCCCCACATCCAGTCTCCACTCTTCACAAGTCTTTCATTTACAGTACCTGAGAGTATGTAGTGCGTACAAGTACAAAGTGTCACCTTTTGTAAGGAACTATCAACGTTCTTTGTTGTAAAAGACAAACCAATTCTAAAAGATTAAAGTGCTAATGTGAAATGTTTTAATGCTAGACTCTTAACAAAACAGTACACATCTTCTCCCCTCTCCGCACATATTTCCATTATCTCACTGTCTTTGTTAGTCATTGTTGTCCTGTATAATGTCCGTTTCAGCAGCCTGGGAACCTTAATGCAGCCTCACAAACACAATGGGAAAAGGTTTAATGCTAGGGTTGGCCTGTCTCACACAGAGATCAACTTTACTGGCCATTCCTCCACTTCTGTTTATTGTCTGCAGACCTCACAGATTCATAGAGCTGATCAGGGTGCTGGGAACAGGCCACAGCTTCCGCTCGGTGGTCAAAAATAGGTTCCAGTTCTTGTTGGGAAAAATCGGCAGCATTCCTCCGGACTCTTTGGCATGTCTGGCCTCTGTCGTTGTGGAAACTAGGTGGGCTTCCTTCAAAGGCCAGCTCTCATTGGGGGAGACAGTGGCACAGCCATGTCAAAATCAGCAGTCGACTGAGAAAAGGTGAAAGGGCGGAAAAGATCCAAGGAGTCAGTGATGGAGTGGACAGTAAGGATGTTGTTTAGGATGTGAATTAGAAAAGCTACAGATGAGTTGGCTGTAATAAACTATGACTGGAATCGCAGTTGAACCTGGGCAGGGAGTGTGGTGGGAGATGAGTCGATTATGGCTGAGCTGGATATGGTAGTTGGGAAGAATGACCTAATAACACACGCAGACACTCAGAGGAGCAGCTGGGATTTTTATTCATGGGTTGTGGAGCCAAAGAAAACCTCTTTGCTTCTCTCTTTTACTGACTATTTAAAGCAGACAGCTCAGGGGTTAAATAATGCAAGTAAGAAATAAATAGCTTGTCTGAACTGCTTAGAAGGATGACAACTCTCTTCTCTCAGAAATGTACTTGCTGGACCAGATGTCTGAATGCTGGCCAAAATGAGAGACATCAGACAGGCACTGTCACATGAGTGGGTTCCTCCTCACGAGTTTTGAGCTGAGAGAAAGTCTTGTTTTGAGGTTTGACATTGGATGTGTGTTGCTTGTAGTCCTGACATGCACCTACTCTAGATATTTCTTACTAAGTTATTGCAATTACTAGGCACTTTCCTGTGTCATCTTCTTACTTTACTTTTAATGCCATTTATGGGGATTTTCATTTTCTTGGGATTTATTTGTTGGACAGATGCCTGACTGAATCCATTGCAGTAATGCAGGAACGACAAGAATGCCCTTATTAATACCATTGGAAGTGGTGTACACACCAGTGAGTTAGCTAGGAGGTGGCAAAAATACTTCACACACTTGTAAAACTTAAAAAAATAAAAAAATAAAAAGCTTAAGTGTCAAGAAATGAATGCATGTTCATACAAATGTTCTTATTTTAATGTCTCCACACATCATGTTCATTTTACAATTCAGGCTATATAAATCTTCTTTGTCATGTACATTGTCCTAACTGTCCTTTGACAAAAATATCTGTATACCTTGTAATAATGTGCACATCAGTATGTTACAACCACAGGACTGCACACCTTACCTCTGTGAAGGTGCAGTGCATTATTGGAAACGCAGATATCAGAAAAGATTAATCATAGCACCACCAAAGTTTCAGCCCAGCAATTGAACATCAGTGGGAAAATGAAATTTTTTTTTTTACATTTAGTATAGTGCCCTCTTGTGGACCCTTGTGGTAAATGCAGCTTACCCCAGCCCAGTCTTTGAGAGTGACACATTGTCATTTGTCTCGTGTATAATTTTAGAGCCAGGTTTAAACGGCATAAATTGCATACCACTGCTTACCATGCTTACCATACACATTTTACCTTAGACTCAGCCAAAGTTGAAATCACTAAAATATGAAAGTACAGAGCCAGTAGGCATAAAACATAGGCAGTTCAATCAATAAAGACCATAAATAAGCAAAAGGACACTATTGCGTTATATTGTTACTTGAACACATTTGTACATCAGAAAATTTGGCAAAATTTGCTGCAGAACACATAATCAAAAGCCTGCATACAGTCATTTAATTTTTCTGCACCATCTTAGTTAGGAGTTAGAGGATGTCAGATTTAGAACAAAGGCAATTAGAGACATGTCTGAGAGGTTATTCCCAAGAAGATTTCCTGAAGTTCATATTCCTGTCCTATTCAAGTCCATGTGATTGTGCTTTTCATTAGTAGAGCTATACAGGAAAGGACTGATAGTTCAGTCCGAAATATATACAAAGTTGGAGCAATTTCAGCCCTGCCAATTGTGATGTTTAAAATTTGCCAAATTTACTTTTGTTGTTGCTGTTGTCATTTTTATTGTTGATGTTTGTTTGGCACTTACCTATTACCCCCATTCATATGTGTTTAGAAAGGTACTGAAGGAAATAACAATGAAGTTAAGTGGTCTGACCAATAAATGTCATTTAGGCTTTAAAACATAAACAACTTTTTTTGTTTTGTTTTGTTATGTAAATTGTTAATGGTTTCCTGTAGGTTATACTGTTTTTGGTGGTTTTATAGAATAGTAGAATAAGTAGTTCATAGTAGGAGAAATGCTTCAGTCAGTTGCCAATGGAATACACTAAACCATCCCAGATACTCATTAAATCTATTTTGTTTATATTTATGAATGCTGAACAGAGTTGAGAAAAAAAGAACTGAAAAACCTTTTGATTCTTGTCTGCCTATGACAATATTACATAGGTGACACACACTGAACAGAAACCACTGTTCACAAGAGCAATGTGCAATGTTTAGTTCCAATGTATAGACAGCTGAGGGAGACAGAGTGTGGCCTGCAACAGCCTTCACTGTGCAAATGAGGATGTTCACTTGAAGGCACTTATTATCTTTCAAGAAGTTCTAAACTGTTACCACAGTAATGTTTGATGTACTTACTAACATACAGGATTTACAAAGAGATACACCCCTGCCTCATATCTTGTCTTCTCTACCTTCCATTCAGGCCCTGGCCATGCCTCCCCTCCCTGCCCCCCTCTTTCTGACACTGCTACAATTTGTAGTACTTACTTGTGTGAGTGGTGGGGCATACTACGCACACAAGCAACACCCTCAGCAATACCAGCCAGTACAGCAATTCCAACACATGGGGATGGGCAAAGATGGCTTTACCCAGCAACAGTACCTTGGCAAAGAAGTGCCCTATATGCAGTATCCCCATTATAGAAAGGAGCTACCCCAGATGCCCATGCACAAGGGCAAAGAAAATGCTCGTAAAGGGGCCGGATATAATGGTGGTCAAGACAAAGGTGAGAAAGTTCACTAACCAAGAATCTTCCATGAACATTTACATTCAGTTCTTGAACAAATATGACATGACCTACTAAAACATGCCAAGGCCACAAACATTTCTTTATTTTTCATAGCATATAGTAAATAATTTATTTGTATTTGTTGTTTCCTCAAGTGCCAGAAAAGAAACATTTATAGAAAGTATTTTCTACAACCAACTGGCAACTTTGGCAACTTGATAACCAAAACTTTGTCCATGTATTGTCAATTTCATGATTTCTAGTTTAATGTTTCTCATTTGTCACAGGTCAGACAATCCCCAGTGGAGCTGAGGGAATTCCTCAAGGGGAACCAGGCCCAGCTGGGCCACCTGGACCAGAGGGACCTCCAGGACCTCCTGGACCTCCAGGAAATGGACAGCCAGGACCCATGGGACGACCTGGACCTCCTGGTCCACCGGGAGTGCCTGCTGTGGGGAAACCAGGTTTGCCAGGACTGCCAGGCAATGCAGGAGGAAATGGTGAGGCAGGGCCACAAGGAGAAATGGGCCCAAGGGGTGAGGAAGGGCCATCTGGACAGCCAGGACCTCAAGGTCCCCCAGGACCACCTGGGCTACCAGGAATAGGTAAACCAGGGGTGCAGGGTTTACCAGGCCAACCAGGGCCAAAAGGAGAGCCAGGTCACAAAGGTCTGCCGGGGCTACCAGGATTACCAGGACCCAAAGGAGATAAAGGGATGGGGCAGCCAGGACAACCTGGTCACAAAGGGCTCCCAGGGCCCCCAGGACCAGCTGGTCCAAGAGGACTGCCTGGTTTTGGAAAACCTGGATTGAATGGGGCACCAGGCCCACATGGGCCACCAGGAGAGAAAGGTCATCCTGGAGAGCAAGGGCCAGCTGGGGTACCCGGTGAAGGAGGACAGCCTGGTCCACCAGGACTACCTGGTCAAGGAAAGCCAGGTCAAAACGGTCTGCCAGGACAGCCAGGCATGCCAGGTGCAAAAGGTCATCCAGGACCACCAGGTCTGCCAGGAAAGCCAGGACTGCCTGGATTTGGTAAACCAGGACTCCCAGGACCAAAGGGTGATAAAGGTATGGGTGGGCCACCTGGACATCCAGGACCAAAAGGAGATAAGGGCCACGGAGGACTTCCCGGTATGCTTGGACCCCCTGGACCAAATGGTACACCAGGTCCTCCAGGGCCTATGGGAGCCCCAGGAGGTTTAGGTGCACCTGGCCCCAAAGGAGACTGTGGAGAAGGAGGGCCTAAAGGGCTTGATGGAGCCAAGGGTGACACAGGTCCTCCTGGGATACCTGGTAAGGATGGTCTGCCTGGAGACCGTGGAGAGCCAGGGCCAAGAGGTCCTCCAGGACCAAGTGGTGCCAAAGGAGATGGTGGGCATAAAGGTCTTCCTGGTACCCCTGGTCCTCCAGGACTTCCAGGGCCAAAAGGACAAGGTGGATTACCTGGTAATGTGGGACCTCAAGGTCCTAAAGGAATCCCAGGAATGGATGGCACAGCAGGACCATTTGGGCCTCCTGGTCTTCCTGGGCCAAAAGGAGATAGTGGTCCACCTGGTCTGCCAGGTATTGCAGGTGAGGGCAATCCCGGTCTTCCTGGTCCTATGGGACCACCAGGAAAAGAGGGCCTATCAGGACCCCCAGGGCAACCAGGTCAGCCTGGACCACCTGGCCCACCTGGATCACCCGGTCTGTCTCCTGATATGGCTGGAGTACTCTCTGAAATGGGTCCTGGACTAGATGGTGTTAAGGCTGGTAGTTATGGTAAGAAGGGCAAGT
The DNA here is from genome assembly GCF_002260705.1 of Seriola dumerili. Taxonomy (NCBI): domain Eukaryota; kingdom Metazoa; phylum Chordata; class Actinopteri; order Carangiformes; family Carangidae; genus Seriola; species Seriola dumerili. Next base: position 16,277,789 of record NW_019174307.1, read on the forward strand.
ATGGAGGCAATGGTGCAGAAGTAATGGGTGCCAATGGGTTGGAAATGCCAGCGTTCACAGCTGTAGCAACAACTCCCTTTCCACCTGTGGGCACTCCAGTTGTCTTTGACAAGCTCTTGTACAACGGTCGCCAAAACTACAACCCCCAGACAGGAATTTTCACCTGTGACATGCCTGGAATTTATTACTTTGCCTACCACATCCACTGCAAAGGAGCTAATGTTTGGGTGGGTTTGATGAGGAACAATGAGCCAGTGATGTATACATATGATGAATACAAAAAGGGTTTTCTAGACCAAGCATCAGGGAGTGCAGTATTACCTCTACAACCTGGAGACACTGTGTACCTTCAGCTGCCCTCAGATCAAGCCTCAGGACTTTATGCTGGGCAGTACGTGCACTCCTCCTTTTCCGGGTACTTGTTGTATCCAATGTAAAACCACAAACTGCAGGGAGAGAGAGGCTTCAGTGAGAACAAAATGGGAGCATATTTTTGTATAATATAAAATATGATCATAAGTTACCTTAGACTGAGCAGTCTTTTTTAATGGAAAGTCAACAAACTGTTGATCATCACCAGAGAAGAGAGGACAAGATAAAATATTTCAAGGAAAATATTAAGTATGACAGTCTGTATGTACAGCAGTTTTTATACTATAAACCCTTATAGCTGTTTAATTGGGAGAGTAAAGATTTATTATTTTACAGCATGGAGAAAAAGACATTCAAAGAACACCTAAAGATGGCTCCAGATGTATTTTCATACATAAGAGTGAAAAAAAAAGTGCAATTTGTTATCAGGTGCAAACACATGAAGGGAATGTGTGAAGTGTATACAAAAGAAGATAAAAAATAAACCATACAATTCTAGTTAGACTGTTGCAACAGTGTCAAATTTTGTCCCTGGACCTCTTCAAAACTGGCAGCTACCCCATGTGCTAAGAATGTGAAATACGGTAGAAAACATGAAGACATTCTGGTAGGAAATTTTTATTTTTGCATGCATACCTTTGTATAAATATAGTCTATATCTCTCAATTGATAACAGCAAATATGTAAAATGACAAGAGAGAATGACAATGCAGATCATTAACAGGTCTACATGGCAGCAGTTTGTATGTGTTTGTGAGGTAAACACATTTCTGGTTCTGTGACCTGCAAATGACTGAGTTTTGGAGAAAGGTTAATTGTATACACTCTAATTCAGATTTTTAAAGGATCCATCTTCCAAGCTCCCCATTGTATTACCAAAAAAAAATTAAACTTACAAAATATGGGTGGGAGCAACCTAAATAGCTTTCACTTAAGGTGTGTTACATACAACAGGGACAACTGTTATTGGTGATTCAGTAATAATGGTAATTAATGTGCTCACTTGAGGGAGCACAGAAAAAATAAGATCAAAATTAAGTAATCACACATGAAATGTTACCGAAGCAAGTGTGTTGCTGACTGACAATTGCTCCCATGAGTGAGAATCAAAGAGTAAGAATGTATTATTCATTTTATGTTTTAATGTTTGCATATAGGTTTATGGGTGTAGTGCTGTATAGAAACTTTTATGCTAAAACTCAATGGTCAAACAAACACACTATTATCCCCTGAACTATGAAAACCACTCCTTTCACTAAATTTAACACCACAATATACAGAAAATACAATACTTGTGTCACTAACCAAGCCGTAGTATTATACAGGTGTAGGTGACAGATGCTGATCTGTGAACATGAACAATTGTACAGTTATTACTACAATGGAATGTTATGTACAGTGACTCTACATTTGATTAGTTTCTTTTCAAAGCAACTTGTCACCTGGCTGATGTAATTTAAGATTCAACTGTTAATATTCTGTAACTTGTTTGTAAACGTTGATTTCAAATTAGAAAACCATCATACATAATCCTTTTGTAGTTGTAATGGCAGTGTAATACTGTAAGGAAGTGTCATATGTGAAGGATTATACTTTTGAAATGAAACTCTTAAACAGCGGGACTTGGTATTTAACTAGTTCCTCTTGTATGATTTGTTTAGAGGTGAGATAACTAAATTAGGTTCCATAGTATCCATTGTGCACTTCATTCAGTATGTCTTGCTGCCAGGTTTGTGGAGAACACATATAAAATTGCCCTACAATGAATGGACTCAAAGAAGGTGTTCAATGTTTCAGCAATTCTTAATAACAATTATGTCAATAATTTATTATTTTATCTGCTGATCACTTACATGCTTTAAAATGAACATCAAGCACACATAGTTTTAAAGGAAAAACAAATATTTCTCTTTTTAATCGTGGTGCTAATATTTTCAGTGTAACCAATGAATTTATGTCTTAATGTTTCATGTTTGTTATTATTGTCTATGTTGTTTTTTCTAAATAAAAATTGTTTAATTAAAAAGAAATTGTTGACATCTTCTTTCTAAGCTCCCAGAAGGGAAACTCTTTTGAAAGAGGCTGGTATATCAACTAAAAATTCAATGTGGGGGCTTATCCATGAAAAAGTGCGAGAAAAGCCAATTACTGAAAAATGTTTAAGATAAAAAATAAGATAAAAATAAAATAGGAATGATAGATACAATAATGGTAGGTGGTGCTGTGATGTTGTGGAGTCTGATGACTGATGGCACAAAAGAGTCCCCTAAGCGCTTTGAGGCACGTGGCTGGATTACAGGATTGTCGGGTCGCATCTGTTCTGGTTGACACTTCCAAAAAACCTGTTTGTTTTTTCAACATTGATCCATCCATCTAATAGGCTGTGATTTCATGGATTTTTTTGTCTTAAAGAAGGTGTCAGTTTTTTGTATAGCTAATCAATCTTATCTGAAGAGAAAAAACCCAATATGGATAAATGATATATATGATAAAATCAAAAAAGAATTGCTTCTAAATGACTGGTACAGTAACATCCAGGAAAAGGATTTAAATCGTGATGAGAGGAGAGATGCTGATGCTGCGTTGGAGGGGGAGGAGGGGGACTTCCTGTTTGAAGAGGTTGAGCGCATGCGCTGAGCTTTTGGCTACAATCCATTTGTTACATCTTTTGTGAGATCAGTCCAAATTTAAACAACGGATTTGATCAGACGTAAGGAAACACGCAGCGGTAAGATTTATATGTAATCTATATTTCGCAGCGTCGTGTTTAGTGTCATACTCTGTTGTCATTTCTTATGATAAAACGACGCTAACCCTAACAAAAACAGTACGTATTTGTTCAAAGGTAAATATGCTGAATTGGGTTATTTAGCAACAGCAGCTAACGCACTAACCTACTTCAAACCGGTCCAACGGCCCAAATAATCTGGGTGAAATTAGTCATTGTCAGTTTGCATGACACTTAACACCTTGGTGTCAGAATTAGACAACAGTCTGGTTTATTATGGACGATTTTGTGTCATTATTTACTTGATTTTCTCTCCTCTGATAGCATCTTTTTTGTCTTGCAAACAAAACAATTAGTTAAATTTTCAATTAAATGACTTACTGAAAAACAACTGGCAGCTATTTTGTTAAATGATTAATCATCTAACTCATTTTTCAAGCAAAAAAGACAAAGGTGGTGAGCATTTGGTGCTTTTCTGTCTCTCATGTTATAGCAAATGAAACGTTATTGAATATTTTCATCTTTTGGTTTTGAACTGCTGACAAAACAAACAATATGAGACATCACTCTGCGCTTTAGAAAATTGTGATAGGCATTTTTCACTATTTCCTGATAGAGACAACATAATTAAAAATGTTTAATAATTGTTAGTAGCAGCTCATGTTCTGTCAGGTTTTGGCTTCTGAAATAGGATGGTTTTTGTGTGTCAGTAGGTTTCTCTCAACATGACATCACGTGTAGGTCCTAGAGCTGAGGGTACCAATGGTACTCACTTTAAACACAGAGAAAAGGTGGCGCCACACTACCAAATGAGGCAAGTAAATTTGATCTGTTTCTGATGTTGCTCATTAAATGTAAATTTTATCTACAAATAGCAGATATATGTTCAAGGATTTCCAACACACCCTGACATTCTGCTTTATATTTTGCAGTGCTTCTCTGAAGTCAGAGGTACGGAAGTTAAACTTGGTCCACCTTCTGATCTGGCTGCTGGTTGCTGCACAGGTGACTGTCAGCCACCTCAACCTAGTGTCACATGACACAGTATCCATGCCATACCAGTGGGAGTACCCCTACTTGCTCAGTCTCCTTCCTCTGCTCTGCAGCAGTCTGTCACTTCCAAAGAACAATATCAGTTACCTGGTCATATCCATGATCAGCGCAGGGCTGTTCACTGTAGCACCTCTTATTTATGGTGGAATGGAGATGTTTCCTGTAGCACAGCAGCTCTACCGCCATGGAAAGGCCTACCGCTTCATTTTTGGCTTTTCTGCAGTGACAGTTATGTACCTCATCATGGTGGTTGCTGTTCAAGTGCATGCCTGGCAGTTATATTACATGAAAAAACTGTTAGACTCATGGTTCAGTGCCACAGAGGAGAAGAAGAAGAAATAATGGAGTGAAGAAAGCTGTGACTGGGCTGAACTGTGTTTTTTAATTTAAAAATGAGTTATGAGACTTATTCATGTCTATTTATTCAGTTATCAATATCATAACATACTGTAGAAACCAGTGTTCTCTCACAGATAGATATAAGATGGAGTAAGATGTACAATTTATGCTGAAACCTGTTTTTTTTTGTTGTCACAATTATTGACAAGTGTCATTGGAATTCAATCACCTTGTACCCTCTCCATCACTGAGTCTGGGCTGCTGATTTTTTCCAAACAGAAAAAGAGGTCATTTAGGACCACATCATTGTTGTCATCCCTATAAAGATGTTGCCATGATTTGAACAGAAAAGATGTAGAGGTGTTTATACTCATAAAACAGAGTGAAGGCATGAACTGTTCCAACATATACAGTCCTGTGCAAAAATGTTAACCTCTTCTGATGTTTAGATTCTTATCCATCATGCAGTACCACCAGGGAGGTGTCTATAAGGTGTCATGCAACAGATGGTATGGCCCTCAGAGTGGCCTGATCTCAACATCATCCAGTCAGTCTGTTTTTAAAAACATCCTAACTTTATAATGCCTAAAACTATTGCACAGTTCTGTAAAGTTTGCTCAGAAAATGCCAGTGTATGTGTTTAGGAAGTGGTTTTCCATTGCTGCAGGTGTCCTGATTGTTTTCTCCTTCATTAAGTCTACCTCTTACAATGTCAGTTATGTTTTCAGTTATTTTTATTTAGCATCAGAAAGCCAGTGTATTCAGCCTGTGCACATGAATAACATATGCATTGTAAACCAAATAAAATTAAACGAATGCTCTTCAACTTTTGATGACTGGTGTTTGTTTGTTATCTTTATAATTAGGTGTGTCAGTCACACCGCACTTTGGTCAGATGGTGTGCGGCTGCGCACAGTGAATGCCACGTACTGGCTGACGTTGACAGTCTGGAGGACACTTCCTGATGCTGGCCCGGGTCTGGCTAGGCTAGCTAACAGATTTGATTTTCACGGTTAGGGGAAACCTGTGAAATACAGCGTGGTCAAGTCGTCTGATTCAGGTAAAAGGCTTTCTTGGGTTTGGGTCCTAGCTGTATCATCATTTAGTTTTAACCACACAGCAGTTACTATGCTATCACTGTTTGACTGGTATGATGCTAACTAGCAAGCGAAGTAGCTAGCGTTAGCTGACTAATGTAATGAGCTAACGCTAAGCTAACTCGCCCAAACAGGTGCAGACTGATTTGTGGGAAGTTAGCTACAAAAAGATGCGTAACTATTTACTCTTATTTAAAGGACTGAGAAGTTGAAACATTAGTTAGTTAAGAATATGTTGGCTTTCTTAGCCCTCAATGCCTATTAAAAGCAGCTATTATAAGTTACACAGGAAATCGCTTTTTGTCGACCTACTTCTAAAAAGTGAAATTAAGGCATACAGTTTACTCTTAACTCATGCTCATCACTATGATAGATTAAACATATTATTGCCTTTTAGTCAGGATACCTAGTTCATATTGTGAACAGTGTCACTGTAGTGGTGAGGCGGCCTAGTAGATGTTAGCAGTTAGGAGGGGACTGCTGTTTATGGGCCACTGACAGATGACTCTGCGATTGAGCGTCTTTCACAAACAGCGTTAGCTAAGTTGCGTTTTAATGACATTTAAATGTTAAGTGTGTAAGAGTCAGTATCGGTAGATACTCGTTTGTTGTTGTCCTCATTTAATATAAGTGTATGCTAAACGTTAGCCACCAGACAATCCCTAGCATCCAGCCAATTATTCATCTGGCTAGGACAGGCAAAGCCGCAGCATTTCTGGAATTAAATTCACAGTAGTAAATTGTCCTGCCTAGATCATGGGCAGGTAACATCGTAATAAATCCAGCTGGTGACTACACACAATCAATGAGAGACATGTTAAATTATCACAGACTAAAAATGTAGGTCTCAGATTGCATACCAAACAAATTCTGGTAGTTTCACCTATCTGGCATACAAATGATCACATTACATTCTTGTAAAAGATCCACTCAACTTGGTTGAAAGCTCTGACTCTCTTTATCTAATTGGTTGTTATTTGGGTCAAAGTCTGTAAGGAGATCTACAATAGCACAGAATAGGTTTAGCCACCTCACAGGGTGGTGTTTGACCCTTAGACTCTGCAGTTAAAGTGAAAATGTGTGATATTGTTACTGATGGAGACTGTGTGATTAAATCCTTAGAGTGAAGTGCAGCTCGCTCCTTCATTTTTTAAATGTCACAAGGTGCCTTCAAGGAAGACAATAAAGATCAGTTCAGAGGATTTGCTAATTTCATCATAATCTCATTGTCCTTGTTAAAGAAACAACCACAATTTAATCATGAAAAACGACTCTCACAGCAACCACATCCCCTGACCTGTTAACCTACTTACACAGATCAAGGCCTCAATGTCACTATAATGACAAATACATGTAGCTGTTATTAATTTATTTCTAATTTTGTGAGATGATGTAGTGCACTTGGATAAATCAGGCTATTAGAGTAGATGAATTGTCTGTTTATTTTGTCCAAGTTCTGTAAAGCATAAAGACACACCAGGATAACATAACTCATAACATCTACTCATTGGAAGCTCCATGTAAACTAACGTTACATCAATATTTATGATTCCTAAAGATCTCTAAGGTTAACTTATAATACATGCAATACATCCGTTTCTTTTTCCTAAAGATTAGTGCATCAACAGTAAATTAAAATTTAATGAAAATTCATAGTGGGATGGGTGTTACCCAGCATTGTATTGTGCCATATTGTCTGTAGTGTCCAGCAGACAACTTTGAGAAGTCCCATGTCATGCAGTATTTGCAGTTACTGAACCTCTTCTGTGCATGTTTGACACTAATAGAGTACCACATTGACAACATGTTTCATTCTAAAGGTAGATGTACATATAAAGATAAATAATAGACGTCTTTAAATACTGAGCCGATTGATTGTTATTCTTTTTTAATCTTAATATTACTTTGTATTTATTTATTAAATTTTTCTGTTTTTAATCGGCATGTGGTGAAATTAAAATCAACCACTGCTTATTTTGTTATACTACAGAAATAAAACTGAAATGGCCTCTAACTGACAGTGAGAAAGACTGAAGGAAAGCTGGGGCAATAGGCATGTTGTTTAGTTGGTTGTTTTTCAAACTACCTCTCCTCCTATTCTGTTAAGTGGTGGGAGCAGAACAGGTCGGACGGCACCATGAACGGCCAGCTGGACCTGAGTGGCAAGCTGATCATCAAAGCCCAGTTGGGTGACGACATCAGACGCATCCCTATCCATAATGAAGACATCACTTACGATGAGCTGGTGCTGATGATGCAGCGTGTCTTTAGGGGCAAGCTGCAGAGTAACGACGAGGTTACCATAAAATACAAGGATGAAGGTGAGTCAGGACGCTGGCCCTTTGTAAATGTTGACAATACGTTTTTTCTCAGCCCAGCTTATTTATTGTAAACTAGTATATAGTGTATGATGTATTTGAACACTTGACAGTGTAAATCCAATAAGCGAATGAAGTCATTGTTTGTTTGTTTTCTGGTATCCTAACAAAAAGGCTTTTTTTTTTTTTTTTTGGATAGAGGTAATTTTCAGTACAATACATCATCTGGTCTCTTTCATTTTTGTAGATGACGACCTCATCACCATCTTCGACAGCTCTGACCTCTCCTTCGCCATCCAGTGCAGTAGAATACTCAAACTGACTTTGTTTGGTAAGATATTTAAGCATTTCCTTTCTGTTGCCCCTTCATAAGCGTACACAGTCGTGCAAGTGAGGAATATAAACTGTAAGTCTGTAGATGTTGAAAGTTTTTAATCATGTGACAGTGTAGATAGTGTTGTGAACTGTAAACCAAGAATGTTCCACATCAGCTGTTACAGCAGCCAGTCACTGGAGGGCAGTCCAGTTTTATGTTTTCACACAACAAACCTCAGCTCCTCAATGTCCTTACAAAAGTTGTCTGCACTCCCGTCCGACTAATTTTGGGTGGAATTTCTGTGTGTCTTTTAGCACTGGCTCAGCAAACAAACAGTGTGACAGGCAGTAGATATACTGACAAAAGACCTTTGTGCCAGTTATACCAGTTCCTAGTCTTAATTTTAAATATGCGTCAACCAAGCTAAGTCCACAGTCATTCAGTAGGCCTTCAGGTTTATGACATAGAAGAATTAATCACATTACCCAAACAGCCAGTAGGCCTCACCCTAACAAGTCAGTTGAGACCTGTTTTTGCCAACATGTTGCATAAAATTGTGTTCAATTTTTCAGTTTTTACAGGACTGATTACATACAGTGCATTGCTTGATCAAGAGTATGATTTTGATAATAACATAGGAATAAAAAATGTGATTGCACTTAAAACCAGGAGTCCAGTAACTATATGGTATACACAGCCAAATGGGTAGAGAGTGCTTTCTTTTTAGGTTGATTAATATTGCTAAATTTATAGAAATTGGATATTTGTTGTAACAGAAAAATATGTGCATTCAATTAAAGAAGGCAGACACACAAAGTTAATGCTGAAGAATATGGCATGTCATTAATTGAATTGCACTGATCAAATATGCCATCTGGGATTGTTTTGTTTCACTATATGGTTACCACATGATTTTAATCTGTAAATGTCAAAATACAACTTGACGCTTTCACTGCTGATATCTCCTGGCAGGCCACTTCTACGTTACACATGTTTTTGTTAATGCTCATGAATTATTCTATTTCCTGTAAGTGTTCTTCATTTAAAGGCAGTATTACGTCCCAGTGTTTAGCTGTTGGATAGACAAAATGGTGTTTCAGGGCTTTGTCCTTTCTGCAAGGGAATAAAGTTGTGGTGGAGATTTACCTGTATGGGAATATAGACATAAACGAAGCCCAACTTTACAGGTCTACAGAATATTGCTGTCAGTTGTGAAACAAAACATGTCTCAAAACCATAACACACCATGGCATCATGGAAATTTAATAATAGAATTTGTAATGACAACATGATGTTGTTTCTTTTGCTCTGCTCCGAGTCAGTCTGTTCTCCTGTTGCTGCTATTATTAGCCAGGGGGCTGTAAGATATATTTGTTTCTTCTTTTTAAAAAAGTATTTTACTTCCTCCCAATCAAAACTGAGTCCTGGCTCATCATCACATGGCATGACTTCACGTGGAAATGATATCCTCAGACATGTGTCGAGATTCAAAGAAAGCAAGTGTAGCTGGATTCTCATAGCAGCCCGTGTTTCAGCTCAGTACCTCATGACCCCATGGATCTCTGTTTAACATTATCAACTCAAACAGAGAAACTTATGTGAGAAAAGAATGTCTGGGGATCTCTATCCTCACATTCATTCTTCAGCAATAGAAATTTCACTCCTTAATCAATTTGGAACAGGAAAGTAAAGGTTGGAAGTAGTTAGAGCAACCGACATGGTACAGGTCAGGTATGGCTGAAGATTGTGAAGAAGTTTTTTTTGTACATGATTACTTTAATTTTATTTCATAAAATAAGATAAAATATGCACTGAAGTATGTTGTCCTGTTAAATATGACATAACATTAAGTAAAATCACCATATGTAGGCTTACAGACAAGTTGGACGATAAACCAGTGCCCTCGTGCCCAGTGTTCTCAGCTCCATTGTTAGTTAAATGCCTAGCTGGCAGGGTGTGGTGATGATGATGAAGCTCTCACTCCCTCTGTCAGCTTGGCTGCTGTTGTGAATGGCTTTGTGAAGTCAGCCATGTGATAGATGATCCCTGTTATCCCAGGTTTTCAGAATGAGGAGCTAACAGAATTTGGACAGATCATCATTCATAATGTGCACATACTTAGTGTTGAATTAACAGCTTTTCCAGACCAGTGAACTGCAGAAGGTTTTACATTAAACAGATGTTGCTGTATGTTACAGCACTGTTTTTTTTCTTTACTGACTAATGAGCTACTTTTAGACTGTCCACTGACCCATTAATCATTATTTACCAGAAACATATTTCCAGTAGTTGACGTGCCTCTCCATGGTAGCAGTATATTGTCAGTTTTTAGGCTCCTACAAACAAGTCAGTCTATATGTCCAGTACTCTCAGGGTTTCTCTGGGCGTGAGGCTCTGCTGGGTGGTATTCCTACCACATTTTATTTGATTTACCATCTGCTAGGCTGCATTTTGTACAGTCTTACCCAGATATTCCAAGGAGCTCATGGATGTAACTCAGTTGGAGACTGTGATATATGTCAACAAGCGGTTCAGACAAAATTGTCCCAAGTAGGAAACAGTTATATTAAATGCAATCCAGATTCAGTGATGCACAAAAATTCCCCATTAATAAAGGTATGGACTAGAGGAGTGTTGTATTGTGTAAAAGCAATCAAGACTCAGGTGCTATCGATCATCCTCCTTAAGGTCTAACACACAAATGGAGATTTAGAAATGACTTTGCTCAAACATATTCTCCAAATTATTATTAAGGATTTGTTTGATTTGCTCACATGTATCCCCTCCCTCCATCTTACAGTGAATGGTCAGCCGCGGCCTTTGGAGTCCAGTCAGGTGAAGTACCTGCGCAGGGAGCTCATTGAGCTCAGGAATAAAGTCAACAACCTCCTGGATAGCCTGGAGCCCCCCACAGAGCCTGGCCTGGCTGCTACAGCACCGGACAGTGGTATGTACTCTGATACACATGCACACGTGCGCTTGCAAGGGCTCCACTATGTTTACACATTGCAGTTTCTTGCAACATTTGCAGTTTTTCCTACAGTATGTGTGTGTGCGCGCACAACTGCTCTTTGAATTGATTTAACATGAAAACTCGTAACTTCTACCGATTGATGAGAAGCACATTACAAGACACGATTAACCTGCTGGGTCCACAACAAGCATTATGCCCCATTAGGTACTGGCAGATGTGCACAAACACAGCCAACTGTGATTTGATTTCTTTTCTTTTTTTATTGTAAACTTTGTGTTAAGTCTCTTAATCCTGCTGATGGGCACTGCACGGCCTCCTTAACAAGTAACACTTGTTCATATTCCACATGCTCACTGTCAGACTTGTAAGATCTGTATCCCACATGGACACAGGCACCAGACTGAGACAGTTTATGAGACTTAATCATTGTTTGTCATGTTTTAATATTAAAATTTGTATGGAATTGTATGCTACAATTCTATCTTTAATTTTGTACTTCATACAGCTCAGTCCAGTTTGATTGTGGTCATTCACCCACACACGCATGGCTCAAACAAAAATACACCCTTCATCATGACTGACCAAAGCATTAATTTGAGGGACATGTGCTGTCATATTACAGTACGATTATAGGCATTGTAGGCTGCTGTATTAAAATGTTTTTCGTGTTTTTTGCCACCATCAGTGAGCTGTAACTTTAAGCAATTTTTTAATTTATAAACAGGCATTTGTTCTGTGTACTACATGTTTTTGTTGATGGTGTAACAACAAGTGTCTTTCTAAGTGACATGAAATGGTACATACATGAATTGCATTATTGCAACATTTTCTCTGCTGTTTTTTTTTTTTGTCTTTTTTTTTGTCTTTTTTTTTTTTTTTGAACATTTCTCTACCTGTATTTCTAGAATCAGTGGATGTACGTGAAGGTAAAGTTGTGGCAGCAGACCCCACAGTGAAACAGGCAACTCCAGTCAGTGCAGCTAGCATGTCAGCCTTCGACCCATTAAAAAACCAGGACGAGGTCAGCAAGAATGTCATCTCTGCTTTCGGCCTGAGCGAGGACCAGGCCCAAGGTATTGCATAACTTCAGAAATTAAAGGTGCTATCTTTATATACAGTCGTAAAAAATTAAGTGCACCCAATGGAAATTGTTGACTTTTTCAACATATTTGAAAAAGTTGGAAGTGCAGGTGGAACCTTTCTTATTTAAACCTCTGACATCTAGGGTCTGGTGTTCTCTTTTGCTGTTGAAGTGTGTGGTATCATCATGCCAAGATCTAAAGAACTCTCTAAGGCCTTCAGAAAAAAAAGTCTGGCAAGGCATTTAAAAAGATCTGCAAATTATTTTAAATAAATCATTCTATTGTATGTGTAATCAGATACAAGTGGCATAGATTTCAAATGTCAATATGTCAATTTTCAAATAAGGGCCAACAGTATGATGCAAAAAGAAGTCTCCAAGACCCCCACAATTTAAATTGCACTTTGACACCAATAGTTGCAAGAGTTACCAGCAGGAACTCTCGCAACTGTTGGTGTCAAAGTGCATGCGTCAGAAAGACATTGCACAAATTTGACCTGTACAGGAGGCGTGCCAGGAGAAAGTCATAGCCGTCCAAAAAGAACATTAGAGCAGGACTACAGTTTGCCAATGAACATATAGCTAAAGACCAGGCAAGACCTTTTGGAATAATGTGCTCTGGACAGAGGAATCAAAGATAGTTGTTTGGCCACAGTAACAGCAGTTCCTGCCTCAGGAACTGGGCAGCTTGCAGTCACTGATTTAACTCTGAATTCTGCGTCATAGCGAAGACTGCTTGAAGATAATGTGAGGCCATCTGTCCAAAGTTGAAGTTGTATCAGAAGTGGCCCTTTAAACAGGACAATAATCCTGAGCACACAAACAAATCCACCCAGGAATAGCTCAAAAAGAAGAAATAAAGGGTTATGTAATGGCCTGGTCAAAGCTCAGATTTGAATTCTATTGAAATGCTCTGTGGGGATTTGAAATCAGCAATACTACCGTCTGAGGCCAAGGATCTGCTTACTTTTCCACAGGGAAATATTATATCTGTTAATATTTTTGTTGAATAAGTGAATGAAAAAGCTAATTTTCCTTGTGGTTTTGTTCAAGTATATCACCTTTATCTATAGGCACTGTATCAAAGAGGATCAACTGTTTGCTTATTCATGTATGTTCAAAAAGTCAACAGTTTCCATAGGGTGTCCTCATTAATTTACATGACTGTATTGTTTAGTTTCAATGAATAGCTGTCATGTAAAGCGATCATAGCCACACTTCAAATCTGTCTCCCTCTGTGTTAACTGAGTAGCTCCCCCAGCGGTTGCTGCAGAGGAGCGCTCAGGGACCCCTGACAGCATCGCCTCCTCCTCGTCTGCGGCCCCTCAGCCAGGAGTGCCCCCCCAACCACAGGCTCCCTATCCTGGAGTACAGCAGGGACCCGCAGCTGGCATGGATGGTGAGACACATGCACACACAGATGTCCCCAGAAAGACGTCTTACATAACACAGCATATAGGTGTTAGGGTTAGTCAGATATGTGTGTGTAAGAAAGTATGCAGAAGGCGTAATGTCCTAATGACCACAGGGAATCGGAGACCCTGCAGTGTGGGTGGTTAAGCAGTTACTTATGTTTTACAGTTGTGCTGTTGTATTGGATAAACATCCCATATTACCACCAAAGTAGCCTCATTAAATATGACCCCCTGTTGAGCAAGACAGTTTGAACATGTTGCCCTAAAATACTGATCCAAGATTATTTGTTTTCCAAAGAATAGTTCTGCCTGGGATCTTGTAAACCTATGTTTGGAGGCCTAGAAATATATCCCATGGTAACATTTAGCTGGTCTTACTTGGTTTGCAGGCCAGATTGTTTATCTCTTAAACACTCCATTAGTAGTATTGGTTCTTGCAGTAGATTTATACTATATTGTTTATAGTTCAGTCCTGTCTAAACTGTAAATATACTGGCTTCGTTCTTTCGTTCTTTCTTTCTTGGCCTACTTTTATTCATGTGTAATTTAGTTACATGATAGATTGGTATCAGAGTACAACAGACCATATTATAAGACTATACTGCTATTGTTTAGTGAGCTGTGTTGATCAAATTAAACTTACCTTCTTTTGATTTCTCTTTGGAATACAGAAAGTATCACTTTCATCCCGCCACTTATCCTTAGTTGATTAAATTAAGTGGAATATACAAAGAAATTGAGTAAATGCTGCATTAATCAGAAGATCAAATTGAGGTTAAATCATTCATGGGAAGAATATATGCTCAGGATCTTTGTTAACCAATTTATACTGACAGATGTTTGCAGCCTACAGATTACACAGTGGCTTGTACTGTAATCTTATTACCTTTTTTGGTAATCAAATTCATTCTTGTTGATGCAGCAAGTTTTATTAAATGAGAACTTAGCCTTGAGTCTCACCATGGTGGAGTCTTAATCAACACTATGTAAACATGGAGTATCCATGGAATTAGCATTTATCTTACTCAGAGCAGACCTTATCACAGTTCTCCCCCATGTGCAATTTTTAACACTGAAGTGTTGGATCCGAACCAAAGCCGTAGATAAAGATAAATGAATAAAAGATCAGGCAGTATTGGCAAAAACAAACAGGGCTTATTTTACTTAATTTTCTCAGCACAGTGCCTCTCTGGGATGCAGCTCAGGGGGGGCTGGATCTTCTGTGCCAATGTGCCATAGCTTTTTTTTTTCCCCCTTTCCCAAGCTTCTCACTTAACTTTAGGGAATTCTTTGGATTGTTTTCTGTTTTGTTGTTAAGAAAGGCCCAAGCAGGTGCAGCCATAAAGGTGAAGTCTCTTGTGTTGTTTACCACATTGCTATAAGCAGATTAGATTGTTTTCAGCCTGTGGTTTGGCCCAGATGAATGTGGAAGCCACTGGAGCAAAAAAAGATGCCTCATGTTGCACCCTCTGAGAGCCCACTGCTCTGAGAGCAGTCACACCTGCAACACGGAAAATGAACAGAACTGGTAGTTTGTGGTTTGGCCATGATTGTGTTGGGCCTGTCCATAGGGCTAAATAAGAGTTTGGTTGGTCCAGAAGGAAGCCTTACTCAGTCACAGGGTTAGCCAGCGACACAACATGTTGCACACAAACATCCAGCTCAACAGAAAACTGTTCATGGTTCCTCCTTTCCTTCCATAACACGAGGACAGGGAGAAGCCAACAGACTTTGTTGTCTAATAGGCAACTCGTTTTTTCTGATTTGATGTTTGATTCTGATGTGGTGATGGGGCCATGTCATCGTGGAGGTCTGACAATCAGTCCAAGCTCTGCATGGGTTTAAAATTGGCAGCCTGGCTTAGCTTACTGCAAGGAATGACAGGACATGTTTTTGTGGAATTGTTATTATTGAGTAATAGTTTCAAGTTGCTCATTACACTGCATTTCAATTGCTCTGTGATGATTGTGTATAAGTTCTCATCATGTCTTTTTTTATATTATAAACTGAACTTATGATCTTCAATAATAAAAATATGCAGGATTTGGAAGAAAATAAACAAATAGGATTCCAAATTGGTGTCAGGCAGATCTTTATTTTTATAGTCACAATAACCTGTAAACTACCAGATAATTTAAGGCAAATGCACAGGACACGCCTATCATAAACCTAGATCAGTTGTAAGGTCATAACATAGTCTGATTCAATTGAAAATGCGTGAAAGCTTTTTACCAAGCGGGCAGAGAAGTTGAAATAAATCACAGAAAAGATAAAGCTGTCCTGAGCCGACCTGGGCCGATTTCAGGAGTCAGTTTTAGGAATTGCAGTTTATCGTTCATTGATATCATAGGATGTTTTTGAACCAGGACCTTCAGTATTTGGATCAGGTAGCTGTTGCATCATAAGGCTACTGCTGTTAGTGTAATATGTCGGATACATATTTGATACATATATACATACATAATCAACAGTTTGGTACATATAAGTATCAGTATCAGCAGATATCCAGTGATAAAGGAGAAGGGTGAAGATAGGGGCCAAAGAAACACTTGGTCAGGAAACCCCCAGATAAATAGCTGAAACCTTCAGCTTCTGCAAGTGGTAGTGCAAATGAAAACTTCACCCAACCTACTGACTTCAGAATCACTGTCTTGTATGAACAGGTTATCGTAACAATATCCCCATGTTATAATAATAGTAATGTTAAATGACATCCAGTTTATTGTAAGTAAAACAAATACATTTGGAACAGGACAGGCAGTGTAGATGAAGGGGTTCTTGATCTCATCTGATGGTTCTGGAAGATCTTGATGACTGGATGTTGGAAGCTAGGTGTGAGTATTAAGTAGGCTGACCGGCCATTAGTGTAGGACACACATTCAACAGAAGAATCAGGTGTTACCCCTGCTGAAGTTAAGCAAGTTAACTTTGACCTCCCTGTTAAGGGAGACAACTAAAAAGGAAATATACCCACTGACATAAATAATATATTTTTACTACACATTGGCAGCTTTGGCT
Organism: Seriola dumerili; assembly: GCF_002260705.1. Classification (NCBI taxonomy): domain Eukaryota; kingdom Metazoa; phylum Chordata; class Actinopteri; order Carangiformes; family Carangidae; genus Seriola; species Seriola dumerili. The sequence continues at coordinate 16,294,500 of NW_019174307.1, forward strand.
AGTTTCCGTCTCTTAATCTTATGGCTGGTTGTTGGATACGTCCAAGCCCAGCAGTGGATAATGAACACTTTGTCCTCCCTGTATCGTTCCCCTCTTACAGTTTCCCTTCTTCATCTCTTTTCTTACTCCTAAGGCTGCAGATGGTTGGCACACAAACACATTAAACTAGATCCTGCCCAGCCTCCCCTCCCAGTCAACCCTTTCCTCATGCTTTTTCCTTGCATTATTCCTGTCTCATGTTGCAGACTGTTTGTCAGTATGACATCCTCAAGGCAAATCAGAACAGCCAGTCGATACACAAGAATTTATAAAAGGGAATGCCAGCACATGAGATTAGACACCAGCTGAGCATTTGTGGCCTTTTAAAGGTAGCCTTAAGCTCACTTGTAATGCAAGCTTAGATTACTTGTTACCCTAAGAATGTCGCTAACAAGATCCACAGGCATATGGTAAAGATTTCAAACCATTGTCTCTCAGATGGTGATAGACCCCTTGGCAATAATTTACATCTGTGCAGGAACAAAACTGTAAACGTGTGTATGAAGCAGCAACTGAGACATTCTCATGAGGCTCTTTATCAGATGGGCAGATGTGCGTTCGGTGTGAAATGTTTATTTTAAAATAGGACCATATTCTCATGACTCCCTCTGAAGGCATGCATGGAGGTCAGCAGAGCTACAGCCAAATGCTTCTTTTGTTTCAGTGAACACCATTCTCCTAACTTGGGAATTTATTTCCTGGAGCAATGCTACACTGTCTTCAGCGAGCCCCCAGTCAAATATCTTTGTCCCCAATAGTTGACCTCTTGGCCGTGCTGGAATCAGCTGAACTCCCAGGCCAAAGAGGTCTTACAGCCACACATCCTTCCATCACTCTTACATAACAGTCATGATGGATTACAGACTGGGGAGAACAGGAGACAAGCCAGTTTCACACACATGCCTTTTCACACAATAAAGAACATGTTAAAGGTGCTGTCAGTGAGATAACAGATGGTTGCCACATCACTTTAGTGCTTATAAAAAGGCACCAAACAGGTTCCCTGTTTCTAGCTAAATATTTAGTTGTCAAGTGTCTCCCTGAGCAGTGCAAAGTAATATGACTTGTTTTCTGCCACAGTGAGCCTTAGCTGCCTGGACTATACAGAAAATAAACTGAGTCAAAACATTATGACCAACGCTGCCTAATAAGCTGTTGGTCCTTCACGTCTTGCCAAAACAGCTCCAACCCATTGAGACATGGATGCTACAAGACCTCTGAAGGTGTACTATGTTATCTGGCTCCGGGATGTTAGCAGCAGATCCTTGAAGTCCTGAAAGTTGCTAGGTGGAGCCGCCATGAATTGGGCTGGTTCCAGCACATCCCTCAACTCCCTGTTGCAGATTCATGGTTTGTCCCTCCCATCCTCATGAGCCTTGTTGTTTTGGAGATGCTCCAACCCAGTCTTCTGGCCATAGCGATTTGACCTTTGTCAAAGTTGCTCAGGTCTTTGCACCTGCCCATTTGTACCATTTCCAACATGTTGACTGTGAGAACCAACTGTTCACATCTAATATACCCCAGACCTTGACATGCAGCATTCTTATGAGATAATCACTGTTATTCGCTTCATCTGTGAGTGGTCATAATGTTTTGGCTCCTTGGTGTATATTTATTTCAATGTGCCAACATTAAGTGAATTCTCTTGTACTGTCCGTGCTGCATAGAATGGTTTGAATTATGAACCACTGGATACAAAGTAAGGACGGAATAATTTAATAGGAGTTCATAGTCTTTCAGCTTTGCTCTGTTTTACTCTCAAAAACTGAATGTTGCCACAATATCAGCCCCCCCAAAGAGTGGAAAATCAGCACCAGTTTTACCAGTGCTTGAAAAATCAGTGAACCCGGGTCCAGTCCTTTTTCATTATGCCTTCTCTCTTTGTACTTTTCATGTGTCGTCACTCCCATTTATATGCCAGGCAGGAGATTTGGGAGTAAAATTTAGGCCTCGTTAAGGAGGAACACTAGTTTGCCAGGTCTTTGCATGTTTGCTGAAAATTCTGGCATTCAATGGAAAACTTGATGAGCAAATTTGAAAAAAACAATGAAAATAAGTTTTCATGTTTTTGAAACATAAACGTTGTGCAATGGCATCACTGTCAAGCAAAAGACGGATTACAGTCATGCCATTGAGATGTGGTTAATATGTTTAACTGTTGCTTCAGGCTTCTTGGATATTCAGAGGCCTTTTTAAAGAAATACTATTTAAAGTACATGACTGAGACGACTGAAGTTGTAGAGATGATGATGACTATCCTCCACATGTGCACGTAGGCAGTGTGGACTGGTGAAATCATAGTTTATAAAAGGGCAACAGGAAGCCACTGTCTGAAGACTTAGACATGTCTGGTGCTGCAGAGGACAAGCTCTTGTCTTGATGCAGGAAAATATGCCTCCGTTGTGAATGTCTGTCCTATAGGACCTCAGTAGTTGATACATGTGTCAGCAACAATGTAAGGAGAGGTTGTATGTATGTTTACATCTGCTCAGGCACCTGCATGCTGCTCTGTAGCTCGGAGCCCATTCTTACTGTAACATGCCGTAAAGATTTCTGTGGGCACCAGACTTTTGGCAACAAATACTCATATCAAAGTGGTTGCAGCTGTTTTCATTGAAGCACTTGTGTGTTATTCTCTCCAGATGCACAGGTATGTCTGTGAATATACAAGCCTCACTTTACACTTAGTCACTTCATGTGTCTTGGGTGAACTGGACAGTGATCTGATCTCAAAAGAGCAAAGTGTAAATGAAACCCAAAAAGCATTCATTATTTATTTGCTGTTCGATTGCATTCCTGCCAGATGCTGAAACGGGGTAAAATGCATCCATCTCTCCAAGACGCATACGTAGTCTTTACTCCTCCCAACTGTAACTATGTAAGTAAGTCGTCTATGGAAGTGGCCTCTACAGAGCTAGAGGATACTTGTGATAATGGCAACTACAGTTACACTGAAATCACACTAAGATTAGCCGTCTAAAAGCTGCTTCAGAATTCAATACATGCAATCATTGAGAAGGCGCACTGAGCTGTTGAAGCATTCATCTGATCCCTGAGAGCCTGTGAAGGCTTGTAGTCCACTAATGGGAGTCATGTAGGATGTGTTTGGCTAACTAGCTAAGATGCAAGACAGCCTCAGGTGCATTACCACTACCCACTGGAGTGGAGTAGCACTGAATTTGATAAACCAAGATGGATTACATTCAGATTTGTCATCTGGCCAATGGAGACTCATATGTGTCACTAAGTGTAAATGAAAAGTGCATTAAATCTCATCTGCATCTCGGATGTAATAGATGATGAAAATATTTTTTCTTGCTTTTTTGTTCTTGTGTATTGATGATACTTGTTTTTGTCTCTTCAGGTCAGGTGTACCAGCAGTACCAGGCTCCAGGTGGATACCCGCCTCAGCAACCAGGTGCCCCACCACAGCAGCAGTACGGTATGCAGTACCCTGGTAAGAGTAAAAATGGTCAAGATTTAAAAAGGTGACCCTCTGTCTTCTCCAGAGTGAATAAGAGAGACTTCTCTCTCCCTCCCTCTCTCAGCAGGATACAGCCCTCAGCCCGGGGCCCCTCAGCCTGGCCCACCACAGCCTCAGCAGCAGCAGTTTCAGAACTATGCGCCTCCCTCCTCCCAGGCTCCTGCCCCTGGCCCGGCCCCAGCCCCGGGCTTCCAAGGTGGCCAGCAGCAGCCTCATCCATCTCAGGGAGCCCAGCAGTATCCACCAGGAGCCTTCCCTCCCCAAAACTATACCTCCCAGGCCTCCCAGCCCGCTAACTACAGCCTGCCGCCCAGCTCCCAGCCTGGCTCAGGGTATCAGCCCCGCCCAGCATATACTGCACCTCCAGGCAGCACCGTCACCCCTCCGCCAGGAGCTGCTAACCCGTATGCCCGCAACCGCCCCCCTTACGGCCAGGGCTACACTCAGCCAGGCCCTGGATACCGGTAAAAGGAGGACAGCTGATGTTACTGATCCTCACACATCCCCAAACCCCCTACCCTCTATGTGGCTCCAGCTGTTTGGAATGGGTGCAGGAAACATGGTTTACTGCTCTACACCCCCACCCTTTCCCCCCTCCTCCCCTCTCATACAAATATCAAGTCCAAATATGAAACAAGCAACCCCCTGCCCCAGTCTGATGGTTTGTGTTTGTATGCTGTCTCTTCAACACACCACTCTGTTCTGGCCCTGCTGTACGTTCCCTGGTCTTATTTTCCCTTCTTCTTCCTGTCACCACCACTTGTCTGCTCTGGCCTCTTGTACCTGTCATTGTAAACATGTAACCTGTCTGTATGCACACACCTGGGAGACCAAAACAGGCTGTTGCACAAACTGTATTGTTCTTTCCGTGGTAACACTTCATTTTGTGAGTGAGATCAGCATCCACATTCTGCATTTGTGACAAACATCTCAGCCGGTTGTGTTGAGTACTGTGCATAGATGCATTTATAAGACACTAAATGAAATGTTACCCCTTTGTCGTTTTGCTTTTTTTTCTTTATTTGATCAATTTTACCACCATGTCGGTATTAATGATGTGTCAATGAAACTGACCCGTGTTGGGAACACTAGCTAAGTGACAGCTTGTGGGAGGTGTAGATCCCAGTGTAATGAAGAAGGTTTCTTTTGTTTAGCTTGTTATATCACCTCCAGTACAGCTTGCTAGTCCTCTCTTTTTCTCTTATCACTGGTTTTTACTAATATCAAATCAAATTCCACCTTTAAATGAGATTAGTTGTTTATGTATAAACTGTAACATTTTTTTCTTGAACCTAATAAATGATTGAGACCCAGCTGGAGTTCTTTTTTTAATCTCTTTGTTTTGTGTTGCTCTGGGCCAAATGTCATAGTATAGTAAGGCATAAAAAGTCATAAAAACGTCATAGTATAGTAAGGCATAAAAACGCATAGTATAGTAAGGCATAAAAACGCATAGTATAGTAAGGCATAAAAACGTCATAGTATAGTAAGGCATAAAAAGGCATAAAAACGTCATAGTATAGTAAGGCATAAAAACGTCATAGTATAGTAAGGCATAAAAAGTCATAAAAAAGTCAGTATAGTAAGGCATAAAAAGGCATAAAAACGTCAGTACAGTAAGGCATAAAAAGTCATATAAATGTCATAGTATAGTAAGGCATAAAAAGTCATAAAAACGTCATAGTATAGTAAGGCATAAAAACGCATAGTATAGTAAGGCATAAAAACGCATAGTATAGTAAGGCATAAAAACGTCATAGTATAGTAAGGCATAAAAAGTCATAAAAACGTCATACTATAGTAAGGCATAAAAACGTCATAGTATAGTAAGGCATAAAAAGTCAAAAAAATGTCATAGTATAGTAAGGCATAAAAACGTCATAAAAACGTCATAGTATAGTAAGGCATAAAAACATCATAGTATAGTAAGGCATAAAAAGTCATAAAAA